>NC_033638.1:2624495-2687923 GCF_001540865.1 Ananas comosus
TTTGATCCTCTCACCGGTGTGGTATGGAGAAGACCTCAAAAGTCTAGTTACCTTCAGCTGCCTCTGACCAAGTGGTTTATCGTTCGACATCTACGTCGAAGACGGGTCTTGAGGAGCGGTTTAGGACGTAAACTCTCATCTGTAGAACAGAAGAGCTAGTCGCAAGACAAGTATGCAAGACGGTGCGGTAAAACGACGCCACACATCCGTTGAGATGCTACAGAGAGTTAAGGAAGTGGAAATGTCTTAAGTAACTTAAGAGGACTTGTTTTGAGATTTGGTAACAGTCACGCTTCTGCGAATTAAACGAAAGGACAGACGAAGAGTTAGTTTCAGAAGGTGACGAACTTCCAGAACTTATGTAGTGAAAAGACATTGTTCTTTTTACAGGTTTGGAAGGACTTCATCAGTAGATACTTCCAGTTGTATATAGAGCGAGGTGGAAATCTCCCGTGGCCACGATCGGGGGTTTCTAAACTTACCTACATTAGTTCTCAAGGAAACCAAGACACCTGACGGAAGCATTTTGACTGAGAAAAGACGAAAGGTTTATGCGTCACAAGCGTCTTAAGGTTTGAAGGCCATAAAACCGGTGTTTCTTCGGGAGCGAACGAGTCGTGGTAGTTAGGAGAAAGCGAGTATACAGGGTCGGAATATACGGTATTAAAACACTGTAGACTTAGCCTGTATCTGCTTCTCCTTTGGCGTCGAGGTGGACAGTGTCAGCTTGGAACGTTGTGCATGTCAAAAGGAAGAACAGAAGCTGGAAAGTAGTGTTGCTATCGAGGAAATTGTTGAAAGTCTTAAGGTAGAAGTGGTCACTTAAATATAGGAAATCGCAGATCCCATGAGT
This sequence comes from Ananas comosus, assembly GCF_001540865.1. NCBI lineage: Eukaryota > Viridiplantae > Streptophyta > Magnoliopsida > Poales > Bromeliaceae > Ananas > Ananas comosus. The sequence goes on from NC_033638.1 coordinate 2,625,349, forward strand.
TTCTCTAATTTAAAGAGAAATTAACACCTTGTATAGACTGTAGCCACTCGCAAGATTGATGAGGTAATTTGTAGAATTACAAGTGGCTAGGAGGAGGTTGTTGAAACGTCCTACGTAGTAAGGGGTAGTTTTGTTGAGGTGGTAATTGTCGAAGTTTTCACCTTTTGGTAAGGGACAACCCTGTGTACACCTTACTCGTGGGTCTTAGATCTTAGGTGAGACATTGTGTGACCTGGAAACGTTTAACGCTCCAAGCTCACTAACCGGCACAAGACTCGGAAAGGTCTAAAAGACCACCCAGCAACTGACACAAGGCTGGATGCCGTGCACAGGGCTCTAAACACCATGTTTCGGAACGTGGTTTTGGGCTTTTTTGCCCTAAACCGACTGAGAACCTAACTCAAGACCGTCCGAACATGGTCATGTTCCAACACGAACATGGCCATGTTCCAACTACCAATATGGCCAGGTTGGTAGCCTCGAACATGGCCATATCTCGGCGTCTCGGGTCGTTGGGCTCGGAGCCCAAACCTAAAGCACCTGGAACATGGCCATGTTCCCGGGCACATGGCCATGTTCCGACGTATAAAGCGTGTCAAGCTTTGACGTCCCCACAAAAACGAAAACATCGTGAAGATATAATGGTGGGTGCGAGAATCCCGACGAGAAACTCGAACGGTGTCGTCTCTCTTTCCATTCCCCCGAGGGAGATGGTGGGGTAAACCTAAACTAGGGGAACAACCGAGCCTAAAACCACCTAAATGAGAAGAAAAACGGAAAACACGATAAAGGAGGTACCATCCCTCGAACCACGAACCTCAACTCGAACCAAACTCCTTCTAGTGGTGAAGATTTCCCAAAACTAGGAACAAAACCTCGAAGATCTTCCATTCGTTGTAAAGGCAAGGGGATCTTAACCCAAAACCACAAGAGATGATCTACCTTGTGATCTAACTCTCTAATCCCAACAAAAACCCCGAAAAACTAATCTCCGAAAACCTTGGTTAGATTACCCTAATCTTGAAACTATATACAAGGAAACTTACACTAAACGGGAAGGAAACTCGAAACCTCTCCCTAAAGATGAGAACTCCACTCAAAACCGGGAAAAACGAAGATCCAATTACAAACTCGAATATCAACTAGCATTACGGGCACATAGAGAAGCGAGTTATGAAAATCCCACTAAACTCTGAGCAACTGTTGAAACAAGCCGCTCTGCTCCGTGATGCGCTGCCAAGCCATCGGATATATACTCTTTAAGAGTGTATACCAATATATACAAGGCATTTAACCTTTTCGTACGTATAAGTATGATTTGCATAAATAATACTAAAAATCTTACGAATTTTACGTATACAATGTATACTACTTTAAAACCTGGAGATACATCATCTCTCAACGAACCCTCTAGATACCAACGTAAATCGTAAGAAATACTCTGAACCAAAGTACGAAGATATCACATTTACTCAAGCCTAAGTACGTAAATTTGAATTCAAATGAACACTGTACTTTCTACTGTTTTAACGGTAAATCTCCACAACTTGATCTTCCATACACTTGATCTCTCGATTACAGTAGTTCGCCGTAACTCGAGCCCTGTACACACTTGGATCACCTATCCCGGTAACTCCTTACACCTTGTACGAAATTGTAATTTACAGATTCACAGTATTTCCCCGTGATCTGGATCTCTTACAACCTTGAAGTAAACACTGAATCTTGATCTAGAAGCTCTACGGTCACTGATATGGTACAATCTCTGTACTCCCAACCTATGAACTCGGTAACTGATGCGAACAAACGGTAAACAAGAGTAAGCGCGTACGAACACTCCCAGCGAGAGATGTTCGGCCGTGAGGCCTTAATCGGATGTACTGAAAACAAGCGAGCACGCCATAACTCTTTGGATGCCCCAGCTCACCCTGTCTGTGTAAGGTTCTCAGCCCTACAGCCCGATGGTGTCCGTGAATCCGCCGTGTTCGAGCTGATGGAACCCATCCAGGGATTAACCTTTACCTTTGGCTGTGTTACATCTCACACACTATTAGTGGTGATCTGTCTATCATCATCGACCTAATGAACCTGAATGAAGATCGTATCTACACCTGTAAACCCATAAGTATGTATGTACATCATACGATCCTCTACAACAAATAACGTAGGAATATACGTAACATCGGTACTGTTTCATAGCGAAAGTATAGACATGTTTCATTTAGTACTATAATGAACGCTTGTACATCTATATGTATAGTAGGTACTGTTCTATTACAGCGTAATATTTACGGTACAAATTAACGTTCAACATTGAATCGTAGAATTAATACGAAGGAATATACGTTAAATGAGCAATGATAATAACAACCCGAATGTTCTGATTTAAGAATTTTTGGATGTCCTGTTTATGCACATGTTAGTCAAGGGAAATTAAAACCTAGATCTAAAGAATGCAAGTTTTTGGGTTATGCTTCTGGTACAAAAGGTTTTCATTTGTGGTGTCCTGAAGATAAGAAAATTATTATTAGTAGAGATGTCAAGTTTAACGAAACTGCGATGCTTTGCCGAAAGGAGGAGTCGCGTGTTTCTTGTGATACAGGTACAGGTGCAGATGCAGACGGATCGAAGAAAACTGTAGAGGTGGAGTTTCAAACTCACTCTAAAATCAGATTACTCCAGCACCAGGTACCACTTCAGGTGATACTGCTCCTACAGAACCACATGCGCCACCACAGACAGACACATATTCGATAGCCAGAGATCGACCGAGAAGGGAGATTAGACCACCGTAGAGATATGAAGAAACGAATTTGGTTGCTTATGCATTTATGACTGCTTAAGAGACAGATGCGTCTAAGGAGCCGTGCACATATACAGAGGCAGTTTTATGTAATGAATCTACGAAGTGGTTGCTCGCTATGGAGGAAGAGATTGAATCTCTTCAAAAGAATCAGACTTTGGATCTAGTGAAGCTTCAAAAGGAAAAGAAAGCAGTTCGTTGTAAATAGGTGTACAAGAAGAAGGAAGGCACACTAGGAGTTGAGAGTATCAGATATAAGGCCCGTTTGGTTGCAAAAGGATACAGCCAAATTTCGGGTGTCGACTTCAACGATGTTTTCTCACCAGTGGTAAAGCATACATCCATCAGAGTCCTACTTAGATTCGTTGCCATGAATGACTTAGAACTTGAGCAACTGGACGTGAAGACGGCTTTCTTACATGGCGAGATGGAGGAGGAGATTTATATGCAGCAGTCCGAGGGATTTGTGGTTGAAGGAAAAGAAGACCACGTTTGCAGATTGAAGAAATCTTTGTATGGGTTAAAGCAATCTCCACGGCAATGGTACAAGAGGTTTGATTCATTTATGATTAGCCATGATTTTAATAGAAGCAATTTTGATAGTTGTGTTTACATAAAGAAATTAATTGATGGCTCTTTCATCTATTTGCTGCTTTATGTGGATGACATGTTGATTGCTACTAAGAATATGGCTAATGTTGATGACCTCAAAAATCAGTTAAAATTTGAATTTGACGTTAAGGATTTAGGTGCAGCGAAGAAGATACTTGGTATGGAGATACAGCGAAACAGAAAATTAAAGAAGTTACAGCTGACTCAGAAAGGATACATCCAGCGCGTGTTGGAGCGCTTTTGTATGAAGGATGTTAAGCCTGTAAGTACACCTTTCGCTACACATTTTAAACTTTCAACTGATTTGGCTCCGAAAACTGATGATGAGAAGGCATACATGGAACGAGTCCCCTACGCCAGCGTAGTCTGTAGCATTATGTATGCTATGGTCTGCACGAGACCAGATATTGCGCATGCTGTAAGCGTGGTGAGTAGGTACATGGCAAATCCAGGAAAACAACACTGGCAAGCTGTAAAATGGATTTTGAGGTATTTGCGAGGTACTACTAATGTCTGTTTAGAGTTCGGTAGATCTGATACAGGTTTGACAGGGTACGTGGATTCCGATTATGCTGGAGATCTTGATAAAAAAAGATCACTTACTGGTTATGTCTTCTCACTTGGTGGATGCGCTATTAGTTGGAGAGCTTGTTTACAGCCTACTGTTGCACTATCTACGATGAGGCTGAGTACATGGCGATCACGGAGGCTGTGAAGGAAGGTATTTGGTTAAGAGGTTTACATGGTGAATTAAGCGAAGACAGTCAGAAATTAACAGTATTTTGCGACAGTCAGACTGCTATCTATCTCACTAAGGATCAAATGTTTCATGAAAGAACGAAGCACATTGACATCAAGTATCATTTTATTCGTGAAGTTCTTGCGCAAGGAGACATTGGAGTGAAAAAGATTAGCACTTTAGAAAATCCTCCTGACATGTTGACGAAGCCTCTTATTCCTCTCAAGTTCAAGCATTGCTTGGACTTGATTAGTATAAATTGCTGATTGGTACCGTCCTTAGGGGCTTTGTGGAGAAGGTGGAGAGTTATGGTTGCTATTTCATGTTAAAGGGAATTTCTCGTCAAGGTGGAGATTTGTTAGATGTGACTCGAAATCTATTATCGACTCAGGTTCGGGTTTACGACTCGTCGACAACTTCGCGGTGCGACCAAATTGGAAAATTAAATTGTGAAGGGAAAATAAATGTCTGTGGTGGGTAGCGGAGGGCTTGGGCCGTCAGGCTCGAGCCCGTTATGAATTTTTGTCTTCGTTTTTGCCCGAGAGGCGTGTGATTGTGGTTGGTTGAAATCTGAAGAACATTGTATTCCCTTTCGTTTTGATAGTGAAGTTCTCTCCTCCCTCGCCCGTGGTTTTTTCCCTACAAAGGGTTTTTCACGTAAATCTGTGTGTTCTTTCATTTCTGCTTGTGGTTTGATAATTTTGTGTTCATCATTTCGTTTCCGTTTGCGTGTTTGTCGTAACTGTTCTTACTATGACATTGCAAATTGTGAGGTACTTAATTCTTCTAAAATTTCTCAACAGTGTTGAGCCACACCTTTTTTTGGCTGTTTTTTATCTTCTGAACGTATGGATTTCTTTTCTCTTAAAAGTTGGATATTTTGAGATGGACACCTGAACTTATATAATTCTGGTGGCAATTTCAAAACGTGATATAGTTCATATAGACCCTCTTCACTTTCATCTGTAGCCTATTTGCCTCCATCATGCTGACACATCACATAGGTACATTGTGAAACATAGGTTGGAACATTTTAGTTATTAACCAATCTCACATTTTGTCATTTCAGATTAAGACTGAATATAAGCCGCCAGGTGGAGTGTCACCCAACTTATGGGGTGATTGTTGGCTAATTCGTTCCCCTGGTGCAGATGGATGCTCTGGGAGATATGGGTTTGCAGCTTCAGCTGGAAGCATTTTGAACTCCGGATTTTGTTCATGGAATTTTTTATAAGAGAGACGTTACAGCATTCCACATTGATTTAGAAACACCTGATTCCTGTCCACAATCAAAACTGTTACAACTTCTTTATATAACCGGTTGAATAAACCCACTTGGGAAGGATCGTTCCAATAAAATTGCCAAAGTGATTGGGAAAGCTGTAGATAATGCTCGCCAAGCAAAATCCAAAAAGGTATATTTGCTGCTTTATTTTGTGTTTCATTGTTATTGCATCGAAGACATTTCGACTTCAAGGACCAAATTGGAACTCTTAAGGATGAAATGAAACCAGCACCAATTTTTTTTTTTTTTTTTTTGAGAAAAGGTAGCATGCTACCGCTTCAAAACCAACACCAAATTTCAGGGAGTAAATTTTGCAATCCAAAATGAGGTTGAAATTGAAATGCGAGTCAAGTTTCAAACGCTAAATTTGAAATTAACAATTAATTTTGCTTTATATCGCTTTTGCTCTAAGATGTAATTTAAATATTTGGCCTTTCTATTGATGTTCAATGGCATGCTTACATTTGTTGATGCAGAAGTTATTTTATATTCTTACAATAACTAATCATACTCAAGTTTGGTGGCTTCCTAATGTGGTTGTGGCAAACGAGAAGGAATAGAGGATCTTGCTTCTGTACGCACCATATGCAATGTATATGAGAATATTCCAATAATTTATCCAGTATCATGTATTTATTTGATGCACATATTACAGTATATTGGTTCTCTTCGTCTTCTTCTTTTTTATTTTAAAGACCCAACTTTTTTCTTTTGGAATATATGTTATGTAAATAGCATNGCAGTAGGGGGGGGGGGCGCGGGTTACTACACTAGTACTTCATTAATTCTCGTAACTAAATTTATTTAAATAAGTATTAATTTAAACTCCATCAATTATTTTTTTATTTTTTATTTCACAATATATATCTAAGTGATTAATATTGTAAAATCAAAATTTATGTTTAATATATATAATCTAAACTATTTAAAATTATGTGTGAAAAATTATATATTTAAAATTTTATAATAGTCGAGAAAAAAATTAGATTGAATTAAAAAAAAGGGATAATTGCCTATATACCCTTCAGAACTTTGAAAATATTTTATTTATCTCTATTTTTTTTCTTTCCGATATACTCTCCGTATTTCCCTACGTTATTCCAAAATACCTTGCAGTTACCACTCGTTAAGTTAATTTGAGTTAAACGTTAGTTAAATATCTACTATAGTTAAAAAAAATCAAAATATCTCTTTTGCCTTTAACTTAAGGGCAAATAAGAAATATTGGTGATGGTATTGAAAAGACAAAAAATTAAAGTACTTTCTATGCCCCTAACTTAAAGGCAAATAAGAAAAATCGGTTACGGTGGAAGGGTATATTTGAAAGAGCAAAATAGTAATTTCATACATATAATATTTATTTCTAACCGTTCTTTAATAGAATTTAACTCTAAAAATAAATTTGAAATAGCTTGGAACGTAAAAAAAACATTTTCAATATTAGCCTTCTAAGAATGGTAAATCAGAAAGTCGAAAATTTTTCAGGAATATATAAGCAATTGCCTCCTTAAAAAAAAAACTCAAATTCTCTCTATCTCAATAAGTGGAGAGCGAAAACAATTAAAATAAAATAAAAAATTGCACCCAACCCCACCCCTCTCAGCTGGGGCCAACACCCATCCCCACCGCCTCCCCCTCCTGCTCGCCCTCCAGCTACCCTTTTCCGGCAACGTGGCCTAAAACAACTATGAATTCATTATATAGATAGATAGATAGATAGATAGATATAGAAGTCCAAATCATGAAGACATTGACTTTGAATGCTTCCAATAAAATGAGAAGCTTCATGCATGTTAATAATGATTATTCTTATTATTAGAGGGCTGCTGTATGGAATCTCTAGCTTTTTTGGGTCCCTATAATATTATTAATGATAATTAGGTGACAATGTTATTGGTAAATCTAAATATATTATAATTAAATTTTAAACATTATAATTAAAATTTAAATTCTAAATACTAAATTTTTTACATATGCATGCCAATACATTTATTACAGTATAGTAAAGTACTAAAGTATAACTTGTCATGCAAGGACCCAAAGCATTATTCTTATTATTTTATGATTACATATTAAGACCTTAAAAGATTAATATACTGATGAGCTGGCATTAATTTACTCCCTGTTTCTTCTGAATACAAGAAAATGGCTCAATTGTTGGACCACTCTCATGACGGTCCATCTCACGAGAGGTTGGAGAATAAACTTATCTTAAAACGTCCATCTCACAAGTGGTTGGAGAATAAACTTATCTTAAAACGACGTGACAATTAATAATAAAAGGTAATATTAGTACAGTCATTTTTATTAGCGAATTAATGTATTTTGATCAAATTCAAAGAACTTTGTAAACATTATACCCATTAATACCACTACTATTGGAGTTTTTAGTTGGTATCCTGCTAACCATAATATGAGGTTGCTACAAGTAAAGTAAGAAGAAATGAAGGAAAAAAATAAATAAATAAAATAATGTCCGCGCTAAACTTTATAAGAAATTAAGATAGTACCTTTTATCATGTTTTCGATTTTTAAATCTAAATTGTAGACGACGATTCTTATTTGTGGTTCGTCCTCATTCACAATCTGCAAAAGAGCAGGACGTTTCGAGTCTAACTCCCTTATCTCCGAAGATGGAGCCATCACAGAAATATTTAGGATTAGGGTTAGACCTGTGAGACCCCAGATAGTCCTATATATATGATATAATAGGACTAATACTCTTAACCCGATTTAAGTATTTTGGGTGGTGGCAAGACCCAAGAGGTGAAGAGAGTTAAGCGTGCTAGGACGGGAGTAGTCCTAGGATCGGTGACCCCCTGGGAAGTCGGGGCGTTATAAGACCGGAACTCCCATATATTACATATTTATATATAACTTGATGTAAGAATGTTAAATCACGTCCGCCCATCAAAGACATGTCCAGATACATTCTAACACCACACATTATCTAACCAAATCAAATTCTCTCTCGATACATTCCTCAAAAAATCCAATTCGTGCCGATTCTTCCCCCAACTAACGAAGAGATCTTGGCGGAATTGCCACATATGAAATTGAGCACAATTTTGCAAAGAAATACCCCACTTGTTTCTCGAGAAGAGATGGGAAACATGCTCAATATCATTTGATTGAATAGTTGCCTCAGCTCCTTGCTGTTTGAAGAAACCCTTCCCTTCAATTGGTCTTTTTTCATGAAAAGCAGACATGAGATAACAAATCAAGTCTTTCCCTAAGATTTCGAATAGCTGTCTCGAATTCAAGTAACATTCATGTCCGCCCATCAAAGACGTGTCCAGATACATTCTAACCGTTAGATCTACCATATGTTTATAGATCTACTTGAATAGATCGACTATATCTTTATAGGAATAGGGCTACTATACTCTTATGAGGGTTTTCAAATCGACGATCCACACCGTTAAACATGATCTAAAGTATTTGAAACTTCTAGAAATAAATTTCGTAATTTTTTGAAATCATTATAAAGTCTATCAAGCGGGTATAAAATGAACAATCAAAATCGAACAACATCCTAAAAATGGATGATCGGATCCTTCAATTTAAAATTGGAGTTATTGATCTTTATTTAGGTAGTGAATAGAATTTTCTATCAAAAATTGAACCTATTCCGATTCTTTTACACCGTTAAACTAGTAGATATTCCATACCGGCCATTAAAAATTATCAATTTTGTGAGCTTTTGATCATAAGGTAAATGATATCGAAAAATTATAAAATTTGATTTCTATAAGTTTTAAATGCTCTAGATAATATTTAACGTTATAGATAGTCGATTCGAAAGCTCTATCATCAATAACGACTTATGAGTACGAAGGCGATCGATCATACTCGTAAGAGTATAGTAGCCGGACTTATCTTTATAGATCGTTTTGAATAACTCATATGGGCCACACCCAACATTATCCCACTTGGACTAGTGATACATTCATACCGTGTAGACGACATAAAAAACTTTATTAGGTACCAACTAAATTATACAGTCGAAATCTCCCATTCGACCGAGAAATCACAATATTTTGATTATAACGGTTATGTTCCAAAAGATGAACACTCCCTTCCATAAATCAAAAGCACACATTTCTTAATCAAATAACTTTATGGGTTACAACCGTATAAACTTATCATAAGTTCGACTCAGAGTCCCAGTTTAGTGTACAATAATACTTTAATGTACAAAAGATAACTTTATGTGCATATGTACAAAAAATAAAAGTGTGTTCTTATTCAAATAAAAATAGTTTTTAAAGTCTTTATATAAGAAGAAAATATTTAAACTGTAAATGGAATCAAGATACTCATACGATGAACATGATTCTTGAACTTGTTTGCCGACAATGCTTTAATCATAGGATGAACAATCATCATCTTGATCCTAATGTGTTGGATGTCCATCTTTTTTTGTCGTATTCTTTGACAGCAAAATTATCATGCCCCGGATTACACGCTTCCCCGGGCACGCCAACAGACCCACCGCTGTCACGCCCCGGGACCCAGCAGAAGCCCTCCCGGCGCGTGCCCAGACCAGCCGTATGTCTAAAACATACAAGGCGTCTAAAACAAAACGATAAATAAGACAATAAAAGAGAATATCTAGAAGCATTAGAGCAAGGTATATCTAGAAGCTACAATAAGGGAAAAGAATATAAAAGCAAGTCCACTAAGTAAAAACATAAAGTACTACAACGGATGTCCCAAAATAAGTGCTAGAAAGGTACATGTGTGGTCTCTCTATACATGGTGCAAAATCTCTCTCTCTCTCTAATACAATAAAAGAAAGAGTAAACCACCTAAGCTCAAAAGTAGCTCCTCTCTATCTAGCTAGGCGACACCCTTGCCGCGATCCCGTGCCTCCGCCGGTGCCGAAGGCTTTGAAATAAAACCACAAAACAGAGGGCGTGAGAACTATTAAATAATAGTTCCCAGTGGGCAATTACTGACTTCAGTGAAATGCGCCACTAGGCCCAAAAGCTACAAAAAAGGGGGGGTCAGTAAACAAGGATAAGTACGAGCGATAAGTACAACGAGTAAATAAAAGAGAACGCTTGCTACCACAAGATATCACTACTTAGCATGATTTTGCTCAAGTAATAAAAGGCTACACTAGCATGAATGTACCAAAGTATCACTAGTATGATGTCCACAAGCTAAATAGTAAAGATGTCCTTGTTTACTATTCTAGTCAATGTCCACATGGAATGATGAATGCTCAAAGTCAAATCTGAAGAGACCCGCCGAAGGCTGTCTGGCCTTGAGACACACCCGTAGGCTGTCTGGCTGATGCCGAGCCTAATGGCCCCGTGGTAGTCAACATCCCCACTCTAGGAATGAGCCTTTCCCACGGCAATCCACTTCGGTGCCCAATCCCACACGGCGAATATGTATCGCGATGGCCATCTCCGAAGTGCCGGCTTGTAGGAAGCAACCCTCACAAGCATGTGCTAATGAGCATAATGGCAAGTAATGTAAGATCCATCTCACGTACCAAGTCCTCATGTCTAACAACAAGGAATACGTCATATATCTCAATGGCCTATCTCTAAGTCATCATGTCTAAAACATGAAAGTAATAGATATCAAAGGCCTATCACTATGTCTCATTATAGCAGTTTCATAGTTACTAAGTCAAGTGCCCCTTTATGACCCTTTAATCACTAAGTCCAATCATAGTATAGTGTTTACAATTACACAATTATGAGTTAACTTAACATAAGAGACATAATTTCCATTGCTATCTCGAACACTTCTCACATGCATGAAAATTACCCAGTATGCTCTACTATATAGAGTGAAATTTATCTTACACATAGTACATACATTTTAAGTGTTCTAAAATTCACATAAATTCTATCTAGCATGGATTTGCATTCAAATTGACGTTACGACAAGTATAGAATACATAAGGGTCATTTCGCCCCGATTTCATGAAGTCAAACCCACCACAACTCTTGCAACTCTTCGTAAGCTCCGACGAAGATGCCCACTAGTCTCCTTGCACCCTAAAGATATAGGAACAAGAGTCAAACGAACCTTCCGAACAATACAAAGCTCAATCATTAACCATCTCAAGCTAAGGTGGAGAAAAACTAACCAAGTGTGAAGGAAGCTCTCTCGATCTCCAAATGGGAGTTAGAGCCCTTTCAATCCAACCTAAACCAAGGTTCTAAACCCATCAATTAGATCACAAAGCCCTCAAATCGGAAATCCCCAAAATAAACTCTCAAATCCAAATCTAGGGTTTCATCTAGTAAAAAGCTCCAAAACTAGGATCTAGAGGAGTGAAACTAGTCACATACCTCTAGGATGCTCCAAATCAAGCTCAAAACCCTCAAGGATTGGAGTTTGATCCTCCACAAAGCTCCAAGTCCAAGCTCCAAGCCTCCGATGGTGAAAAAAGAGAGAAAGGTTTGATGCTCCAAGCTCCCTCAAGCAAGCTCTTCCTCTCCTCCTTCTTCTTCCTCTTTTTCTTCTTCTCTTTCTAGAGGTGTGAGAGAGTGAGAAGTGAGGGAAAGAGAGAGGGAAAATGGCTCTAAAAGCCCTCTAAAGCAACAAAATCCAGTTAGGTCCCTCAACAATCCAACCTGTGCACTGCCCTGACTGGGCAATTTTCGGGCTCAGGGACCGGTCTCCCCGCACTTGGGACCGGTCTCTCGGACCCTCCCGCAAAACACACGTTCGGGAACCGGTCTCTCCCTGCCAGGGACCGGTTGCCTCAAGTTTTGTCGCGATACTGTCTTGAAGGTACCGGTCTCTCCTACCAGGGACCGGTCCCCGAGAGTGAAAACTCTCAGGACTTAGCCAAAATCCAGGAATTCAAACTTTTAGGTCGGAATACCATATACGAGCCTCCACCAAGTATGAAAAAGCTCGGAATCCATATCAAACACTCGAACCTCGCAATTTGCAAAGGTCTAGTGTGTTACATTCACCCCTCCTAAAAAGGAGTTTCATCCGCGAAACTCAAAAGCGACAACATACCTCAAAGCTCCATCTAAAAAAGATGAGGATAGCGCTCCTGCAAAGCCCTCTCCAGCTCCCACGTGGCCTCCCGCTCCCCGTGGTTGCTCCAAAGAACCTTCACATACGGAATATCCCGATTCCGCAGCTTCCGCACCTCGCGAGCCAAAATCCTCATAGGTTGCTCCTCGAAGCTCAAGTCGTCCCAGAACTCCACTGGTGTAGCATCCAACACATGAGTTGAGTCCAAGATGTACTTCCGAAGGACCGATACATGAAAAACGTTGTGCACGCTCGATAAGTTCGATGGTAGAGCAAGTCGATACGCTACCGGACCTACATGTTCCAAAATCTCATACGGTCCAATGAAACGGAGGCTCAACTTACCCCGAATCCCGAATCTCTTGATTCCTCTAGTCGGCGAGACCTTCAAGAAAACATGGTCTCCAACTTGGAACTCCAAGTCTCGCCGTCGTTGATCGGCGTAGCTCCTCTGTCTACTCTGCGCCGTCAAAAGTCGCTCCCGAGCAATTCGAACCTTGTCCTCAGCTTCCTGGAGCACATAAGGGCCTAAAGCCAATCTCTCGCCGACTTCACTCCAATGAAGTGGCGATCTACACTTTCGTCCATAAAGTGCTTCGAAGGGCGCCATCTTGATGCTTGCTTGATAACTCTTGTTATAAGCAAATTCTGCCATCGGTAGATGCTGCGACCATCCTCCTTGGAAGTCTATCACACATGCTCGGAACATATCCTCTAAAGTCTGGATGGTGCACTCCGACTACCCATCACTCTGAGGGTGGAAAGCAGTGCTAAAGTCCAATCGGGTGCCCAAGGCGTCCTGTAGACTCTTCTAAAAGTGAGACACAAACCGAGTGTCTTGATCAGATACAATCAAAGTAGGCACTCCGTGAAGTCGCACAAATCTCATCAAGGTACACTTGTGCGAGCTTCTCCCCCAGACCAAGTTGTATGAATAGGTGTGAAGTGCACTGACTTCGTCAACCTATCCACGATCACCCAAATAGCATCATGCCCGGCCTGAGAGCGAGGCAGTCCAGTCACGAGATTGCACAACGGGGTGCAACTCTATTCCATAACTAAGTATGATGTAATTTCCACATGGCTACCATTCCAACTTGCTTGGCACGAACGGCTCCATAAATAACATCCACGACAACAATCCTTCCGATAGCAACGGTAACCGACGAATCATCCAAATTTGCTTACCAAAGGTGGCTGCTTGATTCCTCAATCGGCATTGCATCACAATGCCTCCACGTCAATCCCACTTCACCACCCGAGTAGTGCTCTCAAATCCTCTACCATGAATATGGTCATGGACCAAAGTTCAGAAGCTTCTCTATTCCACTAAGGTCATTCCCTTAGTTTCAACTTGATGCCTCAAATAACCCTTTCGTAAGCCTAAGCCAAGGTCTTATCTTCGATAGGAGATCTCATAACATTAACCGTTTAGTTGCTCACGAAGAATCACTCAAAAATCCTCATCCTCAATGCTTTTCTTAGTATCGGATGCTCCAGGTGTCCATAATCACCGAGCTCATTTCGAGTGATAGAGAGGGATAAATCCACAATTCAATAATAGCTCTCTATCAATGTCATCCTGATGTGACCATCAACCAAAATGTAAATCCAAACAACTCTCTCACGCAGTTCCCATTCCCAAGATTTCGATTCCTGGTACATAAACTGAACAAGGGAAAATAGCAACTTGGTATTTTTCCCTCTCAAATTTCCAACCACTCGATCCAACAGTGAGAGTTTCACATCTCGATCACGTCAATCTGCCTCGCAGTCGGTCCTTACAAATCTTCATCGGAATACTCATGGCCATCCACGATCGGTTCCGCAAATCCATCCAAAGGGCTTGGGGATTATCATTCAGCAAGTCCCTAACACTGGTGGAGTACCACGGGATTAGGCAACATCACAACAACCCTCGTGATGTCCCAACCCAGCATCAAATCCGCTTGAGGCATAACCTCAAACTCTCAACGCAAAATGGTATCACTCAGGTTGCATTGCAATCTTACCGAGTACACCGGCAAACTCGAGGCTAATCGAAAAAAAATCAATGAGCCTCAACCACAAGCCAAATGCTCAATCATGATTCAATTTAGATCACGATGGCGAACATACAGTCGAAACGACCCATCCGGTCCCACAATAGGTTGGGGTGCTTCTCCACGAAGCAAAACACTAGGTATAAGAACCTTTCCACCAATCGAGCTTACAATTTGTGACTCAGACGGGAAAACAACAACTCAGAAGATATCCTCCACTATGAGGATTCTCGATTAACAAATGCTATCGGCCAACTAGGCCCCAAATCCACTCTAAATACCCAATTTTGGGAAGAGAGACAGTCATCGCAACTAGCGGAACTAAATCCTCGAATCGTACTATTTCGTGCTCAAAGCCTCAAAGCGAGTCAAGTCAGCTCGCAAGACCAAGGGTACCAGGTACCCACAATAACTCCACGCTAAATAAGGCAAATCTAATCGTTGGCGCACAAAACCCCCTCACAGGGTAGGGTGTTCAAAACGATACACTCGATCATCCGATCATCCTACATGCGTCGAAAATGATCAACCCTAACAATCCTCGAGTTGGGTCACTACACACTCGGTGTATCCTCGATCTCACGATCCAACACGTGACATTCCACGCACCAAGGTCAGAGCTCGGACTACCGTCCTGACCAAACTCTGCCCTACCGGTAGGTACCGGGCCGCTGTTACACACAGCTGACTGCGCCTGCCCGAAGGGCCCAGGCTCCACAGTCCACAAACGGTCCAGGCACGGTCGTCCCTAAGCACCATCCGGCAAGCAGCCGATCACGGGATGCAAACAATGCAATCATCGTGAGATCTACAAGCATAGCAAGACACGCTATCCACAACCCCCAAAACAACCGCCTAGCTCGAGAGGAGCCACTCAACATCGCAAACAGCGAACTAACGGAATGCCATGCAACACGGCAAATAGCCGATCAAAGTATGGATGCAATACACCGAGATCAACCAATGTACAGCTCGAATGCCACAAAACAAACCGATACCTATAGCCTCAAACTCGGCCGCTGCCGTCTCTACGGTCTGGGCCGCATACATGCGCCAACTCGGGGCCTGTCGAGATCCCTCGCTCTGACGTTGGACGAATAACCGCCTAGGCTGGTACTGTGCCGATGGAGTCCCGTGGCTAGTGGCTGGTAGAGCCGGTGCCGATGCAATCGACGGTGCCGGTGATGAACCTCTCGGGCACTCAATCCGGATGTGGCCCTCCTGGCCGCACTGGTAGCACCTGCCTGCCCGCTGTGGACACTGCGGTGGGTAGTGAGGACCACCGTAAATCACACACTGGGAAGGCCAGCAACGATCAGAACCTCTACGGTGTGTCGCTGAGCCAAGCCCACGCTGCTGGCTCCTAGGGTGCTTCGGCGGCCTCCTAGAGTGCGTTTGGCTCGCACCCTCAGCCGTGGGCCTCTTGCCCTTACCCTTGTCCAAGGCCTCTTGCCGCTCCTGCAGATCCACCGCGCCGCTCTCCACAATGAACTCGCGGTTCACCACCTCCCGGTAGGTTTGGAGGTTAGAAGATTGCACGAACCGGAAGATCGACGGTCTCAATCCACGCTCAAAGATACGGGCCTTGTCCTCGTCGTCCCGCACGATGAAAGGCAAGCAGTGGAGAAGCCGAGAAAACTCCCGCTAATAATCGGCTACAATCCGATCTCCCTGGTGCAAGTTGCGCAAGTCCTGCTCCATCTTTCGCTTTACACTGGTCGGAAAGTAGTGCGCCAGTAGAAGCTCCTAGAACTTCTTCCATAAGATAGCCGCCAAATCGGTGCTGGGGTTCTACTGAAGATCTAACCACCAGCGATAGGCCTCGCGGTCCAGGTAGTGTGTGGCGAGCCAAACTCGATCTCTCTCCTCCACGAAGGTGTCGCGGAAGAGCTTCTCCATATGTATCAATCACTTTTCCACGATCCAGTGGTCGACCTTCTCGCTATCGAAAATTCGAGGACCGCACCTCCTGAACTCGTTGAGGCGCTCTATGAGTCGGTCCCGCTCTGCCCCCTCGACCATAGTAGGGAAAGCTGCTCCAATCGGAGGCCTCTGCATAGGTGGTGCCACGATGGCCTCCTCCCGAGGCGCGGCCGCGGGCGCCGCACGCGAAGAGCTGGGCGCGGGGAACGGCGCTCTCGGCGCGACGTCCACAACTGGTGCTGGCGGTGTAGGGGCCTGAGTCTCCCTGGAAGCTGACGCCTGCTGTAGAAGAAGATCCTCCAGGTGCTTCATCAGCGCCTCCTGTCGACGCGCCGCCTCTGTCTGCTGTCGGGCCGTCTCCGCCTGCTGTGTCACGAAGTCGGTGAGAGCCGCAAGCTGGCTCCTCAACTCACGGACCTCGCCGGATCCGGAGGTAGCGGAGGTCTCGACCTCCTCCAAATTTGCCACGTTATATGCTCCGGCAGATTGCGAGCGTGTAATTGGCATCGTCACTACAACATCATAGAAGCGTAAGTTAGTAAACTCATGCTATCGAATCCCCGCTCAAGAAGGTAATACTCCAAATCATGCGAAAGTAAGGAAGTGTGCTTCACGACTAACTCTCGATGTTACGTTGTTGGCCGCCAACGTAACCTTCCACGAAGTTAGAAGCCATTCACTTCGATTCAACTCTAACTTTTCAGAGTTATCAAGGTACCTAATCATGATACTTTCGCTCACAAGTCAAATAGACCTCGTCTCTCACGAGCCTATTTCCTATAGTCCAACCGGCCTAAGGTTTGCTAGGTCGACTAAGACTCAACCCTAGGCTCTGATACCAAACTAATCTGTCACGCCCCGGGACCCAGCAGAAGCCCGCCCGGCGCGTGCCCAGACCCGCCGTATGTCTAAAACATACAAGACGTCTAAAACAAAACGATAAATAAGACAATAAAAGAGAACATTTAGAAGCATCAGAGCAAGGTATATCTAGAAGCTACAAAAAGGGAAAAGAACATAAAAGCAAGTCCACTAAGTAAAAACAAAAAGTAGTACAACGGATGTCCCAAAATAAGTGCTAGAAAGGTACATAGGTGGTCTCTTTATATATGGTGCAAAATCTCTCTCTCTCTAATACAATAAAAGAAAGAGTAAACCACCTAAGCTCAAAAGTAGCTCCTCTCTATATAGCTAGGCGACACCTTTGTCGCGATCCCGTGCCTCCGCCGGTGCCAAAGGCTCTAAAATAAAACCACACAACAGAGGGCGTGAGAACTATTAAATAATAGTTCCCAGTGGGCAATTACTGACTTTAGTGAAATGCGCCACTAGGCCCAAAAGCTACAAAAAAAAGGGGGGTGAGTAAACAAGTATAAGTACGAGCGATAAGTACAACGAGTAAATAAAAGAGAACGCTTGCTACCACAAGATATCACTACTTAGCATGATTTTGCTTAAGTAATAAAAGGCTACACTAGCATGAATGTACCAAAGTATCACTAGTATGATGTCCACAAGCTAAATAGTAAAGATGTCCTTGTTTACTATTCTAGTCAATGTCCACATGGCATGATGAATGCTCAAAGTCAAATCTGAAGAGACCCGCCCGAAGGCTGTCTGGCCCCGAGACCCACCCGTAGGCTGTCTGGCCGGTGCCGAGCCTAATGGCCCCGTGGTAGTCAACATCCCCACTGTAGGAATGAGCCTTTCCTACGGTAATCCACTTCGGCACCCAATCCCACACGGCGAATATGTATCGCGATGGCCATTTCCGGAGTGCCGGCTTGTAGGGAGCAACCCTCACAAGCATGTGCGAATGAGCACAATGGCAAGTAACGTAAGATCCGTCTCAAGTACCAAGTCCTCATGTCTAACAACATGGAATATGTCACATATCTCAATGGCCTATCTCTAAGTCATCATGTCTAAAATATGGAAGTAATAGATATCAAGGCCTATCACTATGTCTCATTATAGCAGTTTCATAGTTACTAAGTCAAGTGCCCCTTTATGACACTTTAATCACTAAGTCCAATCATAGTGTAGTGTTTACAATTACACAATTATGAGTTAACTTAACATAAGGGACATGATTCCTATTGCTATCTCGAACACTTCTCACATGCATGAAAATTACCCAGTATGCTCCACTATATAGAGTGAAATTTATCTTACACATAGCACATGCATTTTAAGTGTTCTAAAATTCACATAAATCCTATCTAGCATGGATTTGCATTCAAATTGACGTTACGATAAGTATAGAATACATAGGGGCCATTTCGCCCCGATTTTATAAAGTCAAACCCACCACAACTCTTGCTACTCTTCGTAAGCTCCGACGAAGATGCCCACTAGTCTCCTAGCACCCTAAAGATGTAGGAATAAAAGTCAAATAGACCTTACGAATAATACAAAGCTCAATCATTAACCATCTCAAGCTAAGGTGGAGAAAAACTCACCGTGTGAAGGAAGCTCTCTCGATCTCCAAATGGGAGTTAGAGCCCTTCCAATCCAACCTAAACTAAGATTCTAAACTCATCAATTAGGTCTCAAAGCCCTCACAAATCAGAAATCCCCAAAATAAACCCTAAAATTCAAATCTAGGGTTTCATCTAATAAAAAGCTCCAAAACTAGGATCTAGAGGAGAGAAACTAGTCACATACCTCTAGGATACTCCAAACCAAGCTCAAAACTCTCAAAGATTGGAGTTTGATCCTCCACAAAGCTCCAAGTCCAAGCTCCAAGCCTCCAATGGTGAAGAAACAGAGAAAGAGTTGATGCTCCAAGGTCCCTCAAGCAAGCTCTTCCTCTCCTCCTTCTTCTTTCTCTTCTTCTTCTTCTCTTTCTAGAGATGTGAGAGAGTGAGAAGTGAGGGAAAGAGAGAGGGGAAATGGCTCTAAAAGCCCTCTAAAGCAACAAAATCCAATTAGATCCCTCAACAATCCAACCTGTGCACTGCCCTGACTGGGCAGTTTTCAGGCTGAGGGACCGGTCTCCCCGCACCTGGGACCTGTCTCTCGGACCCTCCCGCAAAACAGACGTTCGAGAACCGGTCTCTCCCTGCGAGGGACCGGTTGCCACAAGTTTTGCCGCGACACTGTTTCGAGGGGACCGGTCTCTTCTACCAGGGACCGGTCCCCGAGAGTGAAAACTCTCAGGACTTAGCCAAAATCCAAGAATTCGAACTTTTAGGTCGGAATACCATCTACGACCCTCCACCAAGTGTGAAAAAGCTTGGAATTCATATCAAACACTCGAACCTCGCAATTTGCACAGGTCCAGTGTGTTACAACCTCATACATAGAAATTTTCCGGTATACGAAGCGATAGCTATACCTGTAAATAAATCAAGCTACAACCACAAAATAATGAGCTTCTAAACTGAAAACATATATATATATATATATATATAGGTTCAAGTACATATAAAATGTCTACAACATCACTNTATTAAAAACCTCGAGGGGTTCAAGTACATATAAAA
Organism: Ananas comosus; assembly: GCF_001540865.1. Classification (NCBI taxonomy): domain Eukaryota; kingdom Viridiplantae; phylum Streptophyta; class Magnoliopsida; order Poales; family Bromeliaceae; genus Ananas; species Ananas comosus. The sequence goes on from NC_033638.1 coordinate 2,645,261, forward strand.
TGTCTACAACATCACTCGCTCAAGCGAGTACCCAGACAACAACCATATGTACATAAATACCCCAAAACTACCTGTGGGAGGTACTTCTCTAGCACTACAACCCGTCTGGAAGGGATCTAGCTCGCAACTCCCTTTCCACGATCAGTATCAGGGACAGCAGCAGCCGCAGAAGATGGCTCTGCCAAAAAGGGTCAACAACTGGATGTGAGAACTACTGCAAAAAAAATAAGTCCTCAGTGGGTACCGCTACCGACCTCAACGGCTCACCAACTAAGTCTACAGAAAGTATGCAGGAAGATAATAAAGGAAAGTTGGAAACCCTACAGCTATATGCCCCTATACTATCACTAACCAACTCTAACTATCTATAGATATGCATCACCTACAACAACGACTATATTGACAAGGAACTGCCAACAGGCACGTCCCGCCTGCGTCCGAGCTATACCGCACACCACCATTAAGGTGGCCGGTCCTAAAGCACCGTCCAAACAAGACTGCTGCGACAACAACGCAAAAGCACAAAGCACGACTTCGAAGTGGCACTCGTGGGCGCTACCTATTCGAGTATGCAAGCGTGTCTCTACTGAGCTTAATCATACTCTCACAGTCTATAATCAAGGCAAATAGGTTTAATAACCAAAGCTCACGTGCTCTTGGCACAATCTGATGCAAATACAGAATCTGGGTCCACCGTCAACCACGACGGCACCCGACCGTCCGAAACAGTCTACACACTACTGTAAAATAAACTCGGCATCCCAGCACGAGCATAAATTCTTTCTACACTAATCTGAGTATCCATCGCGTACAAACTGCGGCAATACAAACAAACTACAGCTCCTAAAGCTAAATCTGGTAGTTTTCAGAAAATGACAGTGTAGGATCTACAGTTTTCTCCTAAGTCAATTCCAAGTCCAATATGTAAAATTATATTACTACTACTTAACTCCAAATTCAGATTTTAAGCCTAATCCATGAATTCGAGTATTAGCAAGAAAAAAAATACACAATACATGTTGACGATATAAAAACTTAGGAGGTATTCTGGCGATTTCGGTAAACTTCAACTCACCTCGAAACACTAATCCAACCATGGCGAGAAGTCGAAAGAAGGGAAACACGCGTTCGCCCGGCCACCAACAGCGCAACCGCGACGCACGCACCCTCGAACGGCCCTCCGGATCGACGTCGAAAATCACCCGAGCTCTAGCCATGGCCTCCACCAAGCATATGATCAAATCTAGAAAGAGAAAGGATTATAAGAAAATTTTCTCTCAGGTGGATAACTATAGAGGGGAGTAGGTGGGGTGGATAACCACGAACAAAATGACCTCCCTACCCCTCACCAACTCAAATTACAGCTGGAGTACCGGTACCCGATTTGGTTACCGGTAATCGGCCTCTCAGCCCGCAAGCTCGCACACAGGGTACCGGTACCAACACAATGTCGTACCGGTACTCAACACTGAAATCCTGCACTTTGCGGATTTTAGCGTCAGAACTCCACTCTCGCCTCGCGTCGAGTCCGTTTTGCGTCCATTTCGTACCAAAACGACTCCGACTTGTCCCGACACTCTCCAGATGTGGCGACAAATCTCAGATGCTGAAATCCACGAGCAATCAAACACCAGGGATACTACAAAAATATCTTATATCGATATATTTGCTACGATCTGTAATTCGACTATTCTTGGTAAAGAATACTGCTGCAGAGTTGTCGCAATAAATCTTAATTGGCTTTGAGATAGAGTCGACAACTCTTAAACCTGAGATAAAATTTCTCAGCCATACAACCTGTGACGAAACCTCATAGCAAGTAATAAACTCTGCCCCCATAGTAGATGTAACAACTGTCTCTTATTTAATGCTCCTCCAAGATATAACATCTTGAGTAAGGAAGAAAATATATCCTGATGTGGACTTTCTAGAATATACACATCCAGTAAAATCAGAGTCTGAATATCTAACCATCTCAAGATAGTCAGAAAACCTGTCAGCGAGCATATAATCCTTTGTTCCTTACAAAAATCTCATAACTTTTTTTGTAGTTTTTCAATGATCAAGGTCAGATTTGCTTTGGTATCTACCCAGCATCCCCACGGCATGAACTATATCAGGTCTGATACAGACCTACGCATATATGAAACTCCATATTATAGAGATATGGGGTATACTCTTTATATGCTCTCATTTTAAATCATTTTTGCGCAATGTTTCTGATTAAACATGTCTCTAATACCACTGTTAAACTTTATAAGAAATTAAGATCATGCCTTATGTCATGATTTCAATTTCTAAACCTAGATAGTAGACGGCAATTCTTATTTGTGGTTTGTCATCGTTCACGATCTGCAAAAGAACAGGATGTTTCGAGTCTAATTCTCTTATTCCGAGAGATCGAGCCGTCACAGGAATATTTAGGATTAGGGCTAAACTGAGACTCCTGTATGTTGGATATTTATATATAACTTGATGTAAAAATGTTAAATCACGTCCGTCCATTAAGGACATGTCCAGATGCATTCTAACCGTTAGATTTGCCGTGCCTTTATAGATCAACTTGAATAAACCGACTGTATCTTATAAATCATCTTGAATAAATCACATGGACCACATCCAACACATCGATCATCTAGACAGACAATAGCTAGCACTGTAGATTTAATGAGAAGGAAATTTCTACGAACTACTAATGTCACGACCGCGCCCCAAATCCCTTACCAATTTGGCACGGTTCGGGCGCGGCGAACGGACGCCGAACGGACAGCACCTCTCCTGTCCGCCCAAGGCTAAGCAACCAGATCAAGTACAATTAAGCGCCCAGGAATTGCTTAAATAACATACATGATCAAATACGATGCACACAAGTGCAATACGACTAAGAGCAAGAACCACAAGTAATATACAAGTGTATAAAGAGAGAGTCTAACTATTACAACCATTCAACATTTACATAAGTTGATTACATTTCCATCAGCCAAAATGTAAGTACATGTTTTCTTCCAATACATCATAGCTCTCCAATAACTATCCAAAACATCATCTAGTACACGAGGGTACTCTAATGCATAAAGAAAAAGCTACTAACTAAGCTCAGGGTGTTATGCCCTTACCGCGGTCCTCGCTCGGTCCGCTCCTATGTGTACCTGTACCCCAAAATCACACGGGGTGAGAACTATATAAATATAGTTCCCAGTGGGTTCGGCCGCCGACGCCGCCGGTTTTTCCACTAGCTCTAAGCTGGCACAGATAGAGAGATAGATAGATATATAGAGGAATGAACTGCAACTACTCTATCATGCCACCATTGATAACGATGCATTCAACAACTACTATCATGCTAGTATTATGTCATGAATATAGAAAGGTACATAGCAATGCAATCTACAACATACACTATGTCTACTCAAGGTAATAATGCAAGTCTACTATGCATTTCATGTTTATTACCCAATCTACTTGGCTAACCCGTAGGTTAAGCCCTCGACTCACTCTCAATCTCATAGGTGAGAAGAAGCTGCACTCGCACACCGAGACCGTCTGCGGGACAACTACGTCTGCCCCTAGTAAAGTACTACGGAGACTCATGCCACGGTGAAGCGACCACCGAAAGCGAAAACAGACTAGTGAGTATGATCCAATTCTCACAAGAGGATACCCTATCTACAAGGGCCAACGTGCCTCTGCTGCACAATATACAATGCATCCTAAATGCCGGGATCTCTACTATCCCTAGAACCAAGTCATGTTTACTACACCAGACTCGATGCAACTCGTTCGATCATTGTAGTAATGTTCTATAACTAATTGACATGCCACTCGTTCATGTTTAGTATTTTTTACTACACTAGTTCAATGCCACTCTACTAGGCTATCATATGTCCAAGTTCGGCTCTTTATGCCATTATAGGATTTCCATGTCACAAGACCCAATCCTCATGCTACCCTAGTCCATGTGTCCAACTCATAGTTACCCTACTAAGAAGCATGCAAGGAATTAGAATTTGCAACTATCTACTAATCCTATAATGCAATATGATCAACATAAATAATTTACACATAAAAGAAAACCCGGATGCTTCGGGATGACACCCTCCACCTCTTGAGGGTATGGAGGCTCTAGAAATGCCCTCCAACGGACTTTACAACGAGGCTTTAGCCTTCTTGGTCCAAATGAAGCTCGGTCAGTCTTGTTTTGCCAATAGCTTTTCGCTAGCTTGACGAATGCCAAATCCGACTTCGCCCCCGTGTTTAGGCACCTAGCAATCAGGTTTACATGGTCTCAAATGAGATCAATCTCATACTTTACCAAAAATTCTATTTTGGTGCCCTAAGCTTAGCATCAAGCTAAACCCATCTCAAAACCCTAGATTTTAGCTCCAATCCCACAATTCATAGTGCTAGGGATCCATTTGATCCCATCCAAAGAGCCAAAATCCAAAAATCCTAAATTCCACAACTAGGGTTAGAAGCCTACCTCTTGTTGTAGCTTCAAAGAGAGAAGAGAGGAAGAGGGAGAGGTCCAAAGCTTCCTCTAGCTTGATCTCCTTCTTCTTCTCTTTCCTTTTCCTTCTTCTTTTCCTTCTCTTTTCTTCTTCTTCTTCTCTTTGTTTTTTCCCTTCTAGAGAGAGAAAGGAAAAAAAAGAGTGTGAGAGAGGGAGAGGGTGGAATGAGAGAATGAGAGGGAGAGAGGGACCCATAAGCCCTCTATTGTAACAATATCTAGATTAGTCCCTCAACTTATGCCTATTTGCACAGCCCTTACTGGGCAGAATTTGCGCGGAGGGACCGGTCTCTCCAACCTGGGACCGGTCCCCAAGAGCCTTCAGCTCGGGTCACGTATTCGGGAACCGGTCCTTCCCGGAGAGACCGGTTCCCGAGAGCTGGGATTTCGGGACTTAGCCAAATTTTGGCTTTTCTCGCTGGGGTAACGTTCGGGGACCGGTCTCTCCCTGCCAGGGACCGGTTGCCTCAAGGATCCCCGCAACCACCAGCCGATGGGACCGGTCCCTCCCTACCAGGGACCGTCCCCGAGAGCAATTTTGCTCCAGTGCAGGTTTTGCACTATTTGCCCTCGTGGACTCGTTTCTAATACACTTTTGGTGATTTTGACATCTTTGGCTTTTCCAAAGCTCACCAACACGACCCTTGGTCGATTCTGGATGAAGTCTAACTCTCGTATTTCGAGAATCCACTTCCTTACATCCTCCCCTTCTAAAAAGGAGTTTCGTCCTCGAAACGAATTCAATAACTTAACTAACTCGTACCTCAACTCATTTCCTCGAAGAGATGAGGATATTGCACTTTCATCGTTTCCTCGAGTTCCCACGTAGCCTCACGATCATTGTGATCGGTTCAACAGATCTTTCACGTAGGGAATATCGCGATTTCTCAATTTCTGCACTTCTCGAGCAATAATCATCGGCGGAAACTCTTCATAGCTTAGATCTTCTTGTAGATCCAGCGGCTCGTAATACAAGACATGCTCGGGGTCGTGGATATACTTATGAAGGTTAGAAACGTGGAATACATCATGCACCCCCGCGAGCTTCGGCGGTAATGCAAGTCGGTATGCTACCGCTCCAACACGTTCCAACACTTCGAATGGCCCGATATATCGGGGACTTAGCTTTCCCCGCATTCCGAAGAATTTCACACCTCTCATCGGCGAAACCTTCAAGAAAACGCGGTCGCCCACCGTGAATTCCAAGTCTCTACGGCGTTTGTCAGAATAGCTCTTTTGCCTCGACTGTGCCGTAAGTAGCCTCTCGCGAGCGAGTCGAACCTTGTCTTCCGCCTCTCGCAATATGTCTGGGCCCACTGCCGCATGCTCACCTGCATCGTTCCAACATATTGGGGATCGACACTTCCGTCCATATAGGACCTCGAACGGTGCCATCCCAATGCTAGCTTGGTAACTGTTGTTGTAGGCGAACTCGGCCATTTTCAAGTGGTTTGCCCAACTACCATTGTAGTCAATGACACATGCCCGCAACATATCCTCCAGAATCTGTATAGTTCTTTCTATCTATCCATCTGTCTGAGGATGAAACGCGGTATTGAACTCAAGTCGTGTGCCGAGTGCTTCTTGCAGGCTTTTCCAGAAATGCAAGGGGGTCTCGATATGACACGATCGACTTTGGAATCCCGTGCAATCTCACAACTTCATCCAGATATACTTGCGCTAACTTGTCGCCCGACCTGGTGGTGTGGATTGGTAAGAAGTGTGCTAACTTGGTCATACGGTCCACAATCACCCAGATCGCATCGTGGCCACCCGTCGAACGTGGTAATCCGACCACGAAGTCCATAGCAATATTCTCCCATTTCCAAACGGGGATAGGTAGACTTTGGAGCTTTCCCGCTGGAAATCGACGCTCAGCGATCACTTGCTGGCATACTAAGCACTGCGCCACATAGCACCCAATATTCGCTTTCATGCCCAGCCACGAGTACTGCATCTTTAGATCACGGTACATCTTGGTGCCGCTCGGGTGAATACTATAAGGAGTCCGATGTGCCTCTTGCAATATTAACTTCCGGACCTCCTAGTTTTCTAGTACGCACCATCGGTTTCGAAACCGAAGCGCACCCTCAGCGTCTACACTGAAATCACCGCTGTGTCCACTCTCGATGTCTCGCCGCACCTTTTGGAGATTGTGGTCTGCAAATTGCAAACTCTTAATCCCCTGCAATAAAGTCGGTTGGACAACGAGAGCCGTAAGCATAGACGGGATTTCCGGAGCTACCACCTCGAGATCCAATCGTTCCATCTCTCTCCACAGCGGCTCCTGACGTGTGACCAACATAGCAAGATTTTCCACAGATTTCCTGCTAAGCGCGTCGGCCACCACGTTTGCTTTTCCGGGGTGGTATAGAATCGTAACATCAAAATCCTTTAGCAATTCGAACCACCGCCGCTACCGCATATTGAGCTTCTTTTGTGTGAAAAGATATTTCAGACTTTTGTGGTCCGTGTATATCTCGCAACACGCGCCATACAAGTAGTGCCTCCATAACTTGAGGGCGAACACCACAGGATAGTTCTTCTCATAGCTTATCAATTGACGGGACGCATAAGCGATTATCCTCCCGCCTTGCATCAGAACACACTCTAAACCCGATTGTGACGCGTCACTATACACCACGAAGTCTTCATCTTGCACCGGTAAGGCGAGTACCGGGGTCGAAGTCAATCTATTCTTCAACTCTTGGAAACTCCGGTCACACTCACCGCTCCACATGAACTTGGTGCCTTTCTGAGTCAGACGGGTAATTGGAATCACAATCTTCGAGAATCCCTCCACAAACCGTCTATAGTAGCCCGCTAAACCCACGAAGCTACTAACTTCCGTGACGTTAGTCGGGCGAGGCCAATCCTTGATCGCCTCCACTTTCCTCGGGTCAACAGATACTCCACCCTCGAAAATGACATGCCCAAAAAATGCAACCTCTCGGAGCCAAAAGTTGCATTTCTTGAACTTAGCATACAGCTTCTCCTCCCGAAGGACTTGAAGCACGATTCTCAAATACTCGGCATGTTCCTCGTCGCTACGAGAATAGATCAAGATGTCATCTATGAAGACCACGACAAATCGGTCCAAGTACTCCTTAAAGACACGGTTCATTAGATCCATGAACGCTGCCGGGGCGTTAGTGAGCCGAAACGGTATGACCGTGAATTCATAATGTCCATACCACGTACGAAAAGCGGTCTTTTGAACATCTTCAGGCTTGATCTTAAGTTGATGATAACCGGACTGTAGATCAATCTTTGAATAAACCCGAGATCCTTGCAACTGATCAAATAAATCATCGATCCTGGGCAACAGGTACTTATTCTTGATCATGACCTTATTCAACTCGCAGTAGTCTACGCAAAGTCGAAACGATCCATCCTTCTTTCGCACAAATAGGACTGGGGCTCCCCACGGCGATACACTTGGCCGTATAAATCCCTTATCAAGGAGATCTATCAATTGAGCTCGCAATTCCTTCAATTCTGCCGGCGCCATCCAATACGGAGCCTTCGAGATAGGCGCGGTTCCTAGAACCAAGTCTATCACGAACTCGATCTTCCGGTCTGGCGGCATTCCCGGTAATTCCGCGGGAAATACATCTAGAAATTCCTGAACCACAGACAGCTTCTCGAGCGTAGGAGCCGTCCTCTCGACTTCTACAACGGTCGCCAAGTAGGCCGTACAACCACTGTTAACTAGCTTCCTTGCTCTCGTCGCCGATACCGTGGCGAAGTACGAACTTCTACAAGCCCGGTAGACGAACTCTTCCTGGCCCGACTTGCGAAACGTAATCACTTTACTTCTGCAGTGAATAGTCGCATAGTACTTCGAGAGCCAATCCATTCCTAGAATAACGTCGAAGTCTTTCAACTTCTTGAGCACCAACATACAGATGGGCATTATCCAATCGCCCAACCGCACCAGACAAGATGAACACTCCTTACGGACTAGAAAATCACGTCCGGGGCCCGATACTCTCCAAGTGCTTTTACTCTCTTGTAGTTCTATGTCATGCATGCGTGCAAATGACCTACTGATGAATGCGTAGCACCTGTATCAAACATAGCCCTGGAGCGAACTCCGTTAATTAAAACCATACCTGCGAGTACATGGCGATCCTCCGCCTCGGCAGGTTCCTCAGCTTGAGTCTGTGCGGTGAACATCCGCCCGCTCGGAGCCGATCTCGTCGCCTCAGGTTGGTGTGGTACCATCGCACGTCCAGCCAATGACGCGGCAGGTGGGACTCCTCCATAATGCGCAGGAGTCGCCGGAGCCGATGCGACCGAAGAGGCAAGCGAAGCCCTCACTGGACAGTAGCGGCTGATGTGGCCCGCCTGTCCACACGTGAAGCACTTCCCCTCCCGTTGATCACACATCCTCGGCTCGTGGTTCCCACCACAGATTGTGCATCGCTGCGGTCCGCGGCCCTTAGACTGCGTTCGCGGGTACTTCGAGGGCTTCCTCGACTTCGATTGAGCTCCCGAGCTACTCTGAGCCCGCTTCTTACTATCGTCCTTCTCAGACGCTTCTCGCTCCTCCCGGATGTGAGCGTTTCCTTGCTCCCCCCACAACGCTCTATTGAGCACCTCCGCGAAGGTAGTGAGCTTCAAAATGTGCACCGCCCGGTAGATATCGGCCTGGAGCCCTCGCTCGAACTAATCGACTCGATCCCTGTCGTCCTGCACCACGTCGGGGATGCAGTCAATGATGTGAGAGAACTCCCGCTCATATTCCGCTACCATGCGGCTACTTTGCTTCAACTTTCGAAATTGCTCCTGGAGCTTCTTTTTCTTGCTATCGGGAAAGTAGTTGACATAGAACAATCCCCGGAACTCCTCCCAAGTCAACGGCGGAAGGTCGGAAGCTCGGTTTCTCTTGATTCGCTTCCACCAAACCTTCACCGTCCGCTCCAAATAATGAGTGGCGAGGTAGACCTTGTCCCTCTCTAAGGTGTAGAGGTCCTCAAACAAGGTCTCCATTGAGTCCACCCACGACTCAACCATCCACGGCTCGACCTTCTCTCCCTCGAAGGTCGGTGGATTGAACCTTCGAAACTTCTCGAGAGCCGCAAGCACGCGCTCCCTCTCCGCCTCCAATGCCGTCGCATCGGGTGTCATAGAACCCAACGCCGCCGGAGGAACGCTCGCTGGCGGAGGACGTGCCGCCACCGGAACTGCCGCAATGCCCTCGCCCTCAGCCGCCACAAGCGCACGAGCTGGAGGGGGGGGCGGGTCACGGCCCTCAGTCGCAGCTGCAATTGCCGCCGCCAAATGCCGCTCCATAAGCCCTTGGAGCTGCTCGAACTAACTATCCAAAACATCATCTAGTACACGAGGGTACTCTAATGCATAAAGGAAAAGCTACTAATTGAGCTCAGGGCGCTATGACCTTACCGCGGTCCTCGCTCGATCCGCTCCTGTGTGTACCTGTACCCCAAAACCATATGGGTATAGTTCCCAGTGGGTTCGACCGCCGACGCCGCCGGTTTTTCCACTAGATCTAAGCTGGCACAGATAGATAGATAGATAGATATATAGAAGAAAGAACTACAACTACTCTATCATGCCACCATTGATAACGATGCATGCAACAACTATTATCATGCTAGTCTCATGTCATGAGTAAAGAAAGGGACATAGCAATGTAATCTACAACATACACTATGTCTACTCAAGGTAATAATGCAAGTCTACTATGCATTTCATGTTTATTACCCAATCTACTTGACTAACCCGTAGGTTAAGCCATCGACTCACTCTCAATCTCATAAGTGAGGAGAAGCTGCACTCGCACACCGAGACCGTCTGCGGGACAACTACGTCTGCCCCTAGTGAAGTACTCCGGAGACTCATGCCACGGTGGAGCGACCATCGACAGCGAAAACAGACTAGTGAGTATGATCCAATCCTCACAAGAGAATACCCTATCTACAAGGGTCAACGTGTCTCTGCTGCACAATATACAATGCATCCTAGATGCCGAGATCTCTACTATCCCTAGAACCATGTCATGTTTACTACACTAGACTCGATGCCACTCGTTCGATCATTGTAGTAATGTTCTATAACTAATTGACATGCCACTCGTTCATGTTTAGTATTTTTACTACACTAGTTCAATGCCACTCTACTAGGCTATCATATGTCCAAGTTCAGCTCTTTATGTCATTATAGGATTTCCATGTCACAAGACCCAATCCTCATTCTACCCTAGTCCATGTGTCCAACTCATAGTTACACTACTAAGAAGCATGCAAGGAATTAGAATTTGCAACTATCTACTTATCCTATAATGCAATATGATCAACATAAATAACTTAAACATAAAAGGAAACCCGGATGCTTCAGGATGACACCCCCCACCTCTTGAGGGTATGGAGGCTCTAGAAATACCTTCCAACGGACTTTACGACGAGGCTTTAGCCTTCTTGGTCCAAATGAAGCTCGGTCGGTCTTGTTTTGTCAATAGCTTTTCGCCAGCTTGACGAATGCCAAATCCGACTTCGCCCCCAGATTTAGGCACCTAGCAATTAGGTTTACAAGGCCTCAAATGAGATCAATCCCATACTTTACCGAAAACCCTATTTTGGTGCCCTAGGGTTAGCATCAAGCTAAACCCATCTCAAAACCCTAGATTCTAGCTCCAATCCCACCATTCATGGTGCTAGAGATCCATTTGATCCTATCCAAAGAGCCAAAACCCAAAAACACTAAATTCGACAACTAGGGTTAGAAGCCTACCTCTTATTGTAGCTTCAAAGAGAGAAGAGAGGAAGAGGGAGAGGTCCAAAGCTTCCTCTAGCTTGATCTCCTTCTTCTTCTCCTTCCTTTTCCTTCTTCTTTTCCTTCTCTTTTCTTCTTCTTCTTCTCTTTTGTTCTTTCCCTTCTAGAGAGAGAAAGGGAGAAAGAGAGTGTGAGAGAGGGAGAGGGTGGAATGACAGAATGAGAGGGAGAGAGGGACCCATAAGCCCTTTATTGTAACAATATCCAGATTAGTCCCTCAACTTTTGCCTCTTTGCACAGCCCTTACTGGGCAGAATTCGCGCGGACGGACCGGTCTCCCCAACCTGGGACCGGTCCCCGAGAGCCTTCAGTTCGGGTCACGCGTACGGGAACCAGTCCTTCCCTGAGAGACCGGTCCTCGGGAGACCGGTTCCCTCCTATGAGACCGGTTCCCGAGAGCTGGGATTTCGGGGCTTAGCCAAATTTTGGCTTTTCTCGCTCGGGTCACGTTCGGGGACCGGTCTCTCCCGGCCAGGGACCGGTTGCCTCAAGGATTCCCGCAACCACCAGCCGATGGGACCGGTCCCTCCCTGCCAGGGACCGGTCCCCGAGAGCAATTTTGCTCCAGTGCAGGTTTTGCACTATTTGGTCTCGTGGACTCATTTCTAATACACTTTTGGTGATTTTGACATCTTTGGCTTTTCCAAAGCTCACCAACACGATTCTTGGTCGGTTCTGGATGAAGTCTAATCTCGTATTTCGAGAATTCATTTCCTTACAACTAATAAATGCATCCTTCCATCTTAGATGTGGGACGCATCTCAACCATTAGTGTTGATCTGACGTTCAGTGGGGCTTGCTTATTTGCACCTAACTAATGTTTAGAATTGAAAATTAGTTTTTAACAAACTATATATAAATCATGTAAAAATTATTTCTTCTCCATTATTTGTTTGATGGGAAAGTAATTGTTTCAGAATAAAAAATATTTACACTAGAACACAAGCAGATAATAAAATACAACAATTAATATTTTTATTACTTTTTGTATTTGTTTTTCTTTGTAATTGACCTTTAAATTAGTCAGAGTGAGGTTAATTATGATAATTTAGAAATGTTAAATTATGAGTGAAGTTAACTTCTAACAAAGCAAATCCATTTTCGATAAACCAAACAGTACTTCCCAACCAAATCAATTAATGCACAGTATTTTTATAAGCACTATGTCTGCATAGAGTTTGCACTCATTTATGAGGGGTTGGACATTTTCTTTTTTTTGGAAGAGAGAAAAGTACCATCCTATACGGTTCTTTCATTTTTTAATTTTTTAAAAAATAAATTTAACTAAAAATATTAAGTAATTAAATATAAATTTAAATTTAAATTTTGGAATATTTATTATTAAATTTTTTATTATCTACGCTATGGACTGTTGGTTTGGATATTAGTCTTTGTTAAAGCTTACAACATATCTTTCTTTCTTAATTAGGGTGACAATTCAACGGCCACTTTCGGATAAGATATTTTCCAGGTGAACAGTATGGAGCATTTAGAAGGGGTTCGTGCTTAGCCATTTCTTTTAATCAAACCAAACCCAAAAAAAAAAAAAAAAAAAAAAAAAAAAAAAAAAATGGAAATAGGTTAGAAAGATAAAAGTCGCACTCTCCAAGTTTGTTAGGACCACCGTTGGATCATAATGTTTGCACAGCTCATCATTTGGCAGCTTTGGATGGATTATTGGATTTGCCACTTGGCATGGAGCACCCAATCACAACTGGCCTACAAGCATTTATTGTCCTGTTTTGTCTTCTCTTCTTCTCTATCCTTTTTTCCATCTGGTACAATTAATCATATATTAGTGAAGATCCACGCTACACGGTGGAGAATTTATATAAATTGTAAAATATTTTAAATTATATAGTAAATAAAAGNACATCCTTTTTCATCCCTGGCCACCAATAAAGCAACTTCAAGTCCTTGTACATCTTGGTACCTCCCGGATGTATAGCATAAGGCGCTCGGTGCGCCTCTTGAAGAATATCCTCTTTAATTCCCGAATCCGCCGGTACACAAATCCGTCCACGGAAACGCATCAATCCTTGGTCATCCACAAGGTAGTCGCCGGTGCAACAATCAACCATTTTATCTTTAATCTTTTGCAACTCCACATCGGACGCTTGCTTCTCTTTAATTCTATCCAAGAGTGTAGGTTGCACCACCAAGGTCATCAACCTCAAAGGCGTATCAGGAGTCACTACCTCCAACTCCAACCGCTTCATCTGCTTGATCAACTGCGATTGAATAATAACATGCATTGCTAAGTTTTTCGTTGATTTCCTACTTAGCGCATCCGCCACCACGTTAACCTTGCCCGGGTGGTATAGGATCGTCAGATCATAATCCTTGAGCAGCTCCAGCCATCTGCGCTGTCTCAAGTTCAACTCCTTCTTAGTGAACAGGTATTTGAGACTCTTGTGATCCGTGTATACTTCACACCGCTCGCCATACAAGTAGTGGCGCCATAACTTCAATGCGAAGACTACGGCCGCCAACTCTAAATCGTGCGTAGGGTAATTCTTTTCATATTAGTTCAGTTGGCGAGAAGCATACGCAATCACTTTGCCGTCCTGCATCAAAACACAGCCCAATCCATTATGTGAAGCATCACTATAAACCACATACCCTGCTCCAGCAACAGGTAGGGTCAGGATCGGGGCGGTCGTCAGTCGGTGCTTCAACTCTTGGAAGCTTCTCTCGCACGCATCATTCCAGATGAACTTGACACCTTTATGCGTGAGCCTCGTGAGGGGAGTAGATAGCTTAGCGAACCCCTTAACAAATCTCCAATAATAACCGGCCAATCCAAGAAAACTCTGAATCTCTGTGACGCTCGTCGGTCTCGGCCAATCCTTGATAGCCTCAATTTTCTTAGGATCCACGGCTATACCCGATCCCGATATTAAATGTCCAAGGAAGGCTACCTCTCGAAGCCAAAATTCACACTTTTTCAGCTTAGCATAAAGCTCCTTTTCCCGAAGTATTTGAAGTACAAGCCTCAAATGCTCCTCGTGATCCGCATCACTCCGGGAATAAACCAAAATGTCGTCGATGAACACCACGACGAACCTGTCTAGATAAGGCTTAAAAACATGGTTCATCAGATCCATAAAAGCTGTCGGGGCATTGGTAAGCCCAAACGGCATAACTGTGAACTCATAGTGTCATACCGTATTCTAAAAGTCGTCTTTGACACATCCTCGGGTCTGATCTTTAACTGGTGGTATCCCGACTGCAAGTCTATCTTGGAATACACACATGATCCTTGAAGCTAATCAAACAAGTCGTCGATCCTCGGCAACGGATACTTATTCTTGACCGTGACTTTATTGAGTTCACGATAGTCCACACATAGGCGAAGTGATCCGTCTTTTTTCTTGACGAACAGAACTGGCGCTCCCCACGGCGAGACGCTCGGTCGAATGAAGCCTTTGTCCAACAGATCCTGTAGCTGTGCCCTCAGCTCCTTCAGCTCCACCGGTGCCATCCTATAGGGTGCCTTCGAGATTGGAGTAGTCCCAGGGACGAGATCTACCACAAACTCGATCTCCCTATCGGGTGACATACCCGGTAGCTCAGCTGGAAACACGTCCTGGAACTCCCATACCACCGGGATATCCTCAATCCTGGGGGTGTCATCCTCGCCCCTCAACACAACATTAGCCAAGTAGGCTACACATCCTCGGCTGATCAGCTGCCTAGCTAGATACGAGCTGATCGATATCGCAAAAAGCGAACTCCGGCATCCTCTAAATACAATCTCAGTCTGCCCCGGTTCTCGAAAGTAACCGTGCGATTCTTGCAATCGATGGTGGCGTAATACTTGGTTAGCCAATCCATACCCAAGACCACATCGAAATCCCCTAGCTTGCGCAGAGCTAGCAAATCCACAGGTATGATCCAATCTCCTACTTGAACAGGACAACTAGGGCAATACTCTCTAATATCCAGAGTGTGGTCGGGTACTACAACATGTCCCGGATGCGACAAGAAAACCAAAGGGATGCCATGCAACTCGGCAAACAGCCGATCTATAAATGAATGCGATGCACCAGTATCAAATAAAGCACGAACTCTAATGCCATCAAGTAAAATGATACCTGCAACCACATCCTCGGCTGCTGCCGCCTTCTCGGTCTGAGCAGCATACAAACGCCCAGGCTGGTACTGTCGAGATCCCTCGCTCTGGCGCTGGACGGGTGGCCGCCCAGGCTGGTACTGTATCNACGGTGTGGATCATTGATTTGAACGCCCTAAGATCGAAAACGGGACTATAGTACTGAAGCCCCGGTAACATAGATAATATATGAGACTATATATATATATATATATATATATATATATATATATATATATATATATATATATATATATAAGGGGCAATTGCTTATATACTCCTGAAAAGTTTCCGCCTTTTCGATTTACCCCTCTTAGAAGGCTAATATTAAAAATACCCTTTCTACGTTCCAATCTATTTCTAATATACTCCTAGAGTTAAAATCTGTTAATTAATTCTGTTATCTCTGTAAAATTACTATTTTACCCTTTCAATTATACCCTTCCACCATCACTAACTTTTTTATTTGCCTTTAAAGTCAGGGGCACAAAAAGTATTTTGACTTCTGGTCTTTTCCAATATACCCCTCTACTGTCACCAACATTTCTTATTTGCCCTTAAGTTAAGGGAAAAATTGGCATTTTTTTTTTTTTAACTGTGGTATATATTTAACTGTAGGGGTATTTTGCAATAATGGTAGAACATGTGAGGGGTATTTTAGAAGGAAAAAAAAAGTAGGGGTAAATCGGATATTTTCAAACGTATGAGGGGTATATAGACAATTATCCCGAATTGAGCTAGAATACTTTTAGAAGCACCAACCCATTGATGCTTCTATGTTTCTACCCCTTGGATCTACTCCTTAATTACTAATAGCCCTTGGATCAAATATTATTCCACCTACCACCACATACCACTACCTACCACTAGCATCTCAACCTCAAATCTCTCCATCCAATGGCTAAAAACTCAAAAGCACCACCTTCATGGTGCTTTTGAGAGTATTCTAGCTCAACTCCAATTATCCTTATATATAATTGAGTTAGAATACTTTTAGAAGCATCAATCCCTTGGTGCTTATAAGTTTCTAGCCCTTGGATCTACTCCTTAATTACTAATACCCCTTAGATCAAACACTATTCCACCTACCACCACCTACCACCACCCACCACCATCATCTCAACCCTACATCTCTTCATCCAATGGTTAAAAACTTAAAAGCACCACCCTCTTAGTACTTTTGAGAGCATTCTTCTAAACTCTCTCTCTCTCTCTCTCTCTCTCTCTATATATATATATATATAGAGAGAGAGAGAGAGTGTGTGTGTAAGGACTGAGATTTTGGCAGTGTAGCTAAATTCTCTGTTGATGATGTTTTTGTGTTTAATTTAATTACAAAAGCACTCGTCCAGTTTCGGGAGAAAACGAGTTAGAATGGAGATTTTACACGATCTTTACTTTTCACATAAACTGAATAGTAACCCAGATTTCCAGAGAAGCAAAGGTGTAAAGATGGTTTCCGGCGCGTATCGGACTCCGTTCATAGCGATCTAATAGCTCGTTTTCAATGGTCTGACTATTCTGAAACCATTGGCGTTGACGGATTTCAAGTTTGACCCACGAATTTCGACAAAACTGGAGATACATATATTATATGTATTTGTGTGCGGATTTTGCCATTTCGAGAGAGGTTGGGTTTCGTCGCAAATTCGCGACCAAAAGCGAAACAAAATCGTAAGTTTGATGTCTCTGTCGTGCTGATCGCACTGGTGCGATCCGTTNGCCTCACCCTGCGTGGAAGGCTCTGAAAAACATCGAGAAAAAGAGGGCGTGAGAACTATAATTTATAGTTCCCAGTGGGCAATTACTGACCTCAGCTCATTGCTCCACTAGGCCCCAAAAGAAAAGAAGGGGGTAAGCCCAACAATAATAGTAACGAGTAAATGGCATATAAGAAAGCATAACTAAGATGCTAAGCTACAACTTGCAATTAAACCTGGCATTTATAATGCGACTTTATCTTGTCATGGATGATATATATATCTACATGTTCACCAGTAATATCATGATTTACTTTGTACAAATATGAAAGCGATACTTTGTCATGGCTACAATGCATATAAGGATGCAATAAACAACATCTCCTAGCATACTACATGTATGTATGAATACCCAAATGTCCCCATCTATACTAGAAGTAAGTCCAAGTAATCCAGCTACTACTATCTGTCTAGTAGTGATTATCACACACTCAATATCGTGTCGGTTCCCATTTCCAATAAGGGACCTACCCAAGGTAGTCCAGCTTGTGCCACCTAAGTGCATGTGGTAGCCCGACATCCCTACTCTTGGAATGTGTCTGTCCCACTCGACCCCATAGGCTTCTCAATACCGCACGAGCGAACAAAAGTCGCGTAGGCTAACTCCGAAGTGCCGGCTTGTAGGGAGCGACCCTCACAAGCATGTGCGAATGAGCACAAATGGCAAACAAGCGTAGTCGATGGCTCAAGTATCCAACCCTCATGTCTCTAACATGATATAGTCACTAGCATCTCGAAGATCTAGTTCTAAATCACAAATGAAGTTCCAACATTCTCTAGGTCTAGTGCCCCTTTATGACACTTAGACATTTAATGTTAAAGCATGTTCCACATTCCTCAATGATCCTATCCACTAGGTTCACACATGTCCCAAGCTCAATGCCGCTTGATGACATTAGCTCTCTAGTTCACATACCTTTTAGTTCAACACCTCTAAATGGCAATTATTGTCATCTTTCATGTCACAAGTAAACTTAAGTTTAAATGCATGAAACTGAACTCATTTACACTATAGAAGCATGAAACCAAGTCTCATAAAAAATGATAAATGCAACCATAGATCTCCCAAGCACTCTCTACTACATAGAGGTCCAAAATTTTACTATATGCAATATAGGCATTTTAAGCATTCTAAAATTCACAATAAATACATATAACAAGAATATGCATGCTTTTTCAATTAATGATACTTAATTCATCACAAATGAGAATTTCTCATTGTGTGGCTAGGTCAAACCCACTGAACCATCGCGTGCTCCTTCGATTCGCCGAACGGAGTTGTCCACGAGTCTCAAAATACCCTAAAAGCATTGAGCGAAGAGATACATGGGCATTACGATCAACTATAGGATCAAACATTAACCATCTCAACAATAGGGTCAAAACTCACCTCTTGTGCAAAATCTCTTCCTAAGCTCCAAAAGAGAGCTAGAACCCTTCCAATCCAACCAAATGGAAGGTTCTAATCCAACTAATTTAGTCCCAAAAGCCCTAGATCAAAAAGCCCCAAAATCAACCCTAAAATCTCATTCTAGGGTTCCAACACAAGNGCGATCCGTTTGCAAATCTGACGAACGGATCTCCTAATATCGCGCGTTGATCAAGGAGGGGTCTTAGATGGCAAAACAGTAATTTTGCGAAAAGCTCTACATTTTATATACCGTTTTGCATGAAATTGAATGTGGGGGTGTGTTCACGCATGTTACTCACGCTGTGAGGGAC
Organism: Ananas comosus; assembly: GCF_001540865.1. Classification (NCBI taxonomy): domain Eukaryota; kingdom Viridiplantae; phylum Streptophyta; class Magnoliopsida; order Poales; family Bromeliaceae; genus Ananas; species Ananas comosus. The sequence goes on from NC_033638.1 coordinate 2,664,162, forward strand.
TTTGTTTAAAATATGAGGTTTTGGAGGACCTGCAAATTACATCTTATAAATATATGTTTGTTCTAGGGTTTTCATGGTCTAACCCTAACCCTAGACCTTGCCACCCTGAGCCGCGCCCCCAGCACCTTTATGTCTCCTCTGCCCTCGCCGCGTGCAACCCGACCGCCGGCGCGCGCCTCCGGCCGCCGAAGTTAGCTACAATGTCTTCCCTCTCCATCTTCTCCACCACACATCAAATACCTTTGACCGTAGACCACCCAGGGTGATCCTCACCTCGGGCACCCCCCTATGGCAGCGGCCTAGACCTCCGGCGACCTCCCTCGTCGACTGCCACCGCCGTCATCTTGGGCCACCCCCACGGTATCCCTCCGACCTCAGGCGGTCCGTTACCGCCGCCTCGAGCCGCCCCGAACACCGCCGCCGCGCTACTACAGCCCTGCGGGCTCCCTATGCTAGCTCGGGCCGTGCTGAGCATCAGCTACTAGCCCACGCACCGCCGCCGCCTGTGGTAACCCCTGCCGCCTCCCACGGAGCCCCGGTGACCTCCGCCGCCGGCCGCGGGCGCCCCGAGCGCCGCCGCGCCGTCACTGCCAACCCACGGCCTGCCCAGGCTAGTGCGGCCGAGCTCTGCAGCACCACGCCCCAAGCCGCCGGCCATCGTCCCCATCCCTTCCCCTCGGTCCGAGAGGAGGCCCGCACTTCTTCCCTGGCTGGTCCGATCATCGCAGTGGCCGGAGATCGGAGAGGAGCTAGATCTGAACCTATGCGGACTCGGGTTGCACGCCGCCGCCGCCACCGGTTGGCGCGAGCCCCGGCCTCCCAACGTCGGCCGCACCTGTCGGCCGCCGAGCGCCGGCCGCAGAGCCGCCGCTGGCCGTGCCCTAGCTTCCACTGCTCCGGTAAGCTTGTTAGGGTCTTTTGGTTGCTGGTTTGGGTTTGTGTTTATTTTTTCGATGATCCGAGACTGTCCCAATGCCTTCGAAGGTGAGCACGGAGATCGCTGGTCAGTTCTGATCACGATGCTCACCTCACTTTGGATCAATGGATTCCGGTTTGGCCTGTTCGGCGCGGTTTACCTCGAGTGCGCGCTATTCGCTGAATGTTCGGGTTGCTCCCGTGCCTCCCACAGTGAACCGTTGTGCTCCGGTAGTGAGCACGGCCTCCGACACATCGAGACCTGTCAGTACGTGTCTCGGTGGACCTCGAAAGTCCTCGATTTGCGTTAACGAGCCACCAAATCATTGTATTTACATAAAATAATAGAATTTTATGTAAATATAGGGACTTTTATGCAATTGTGCATCTTGTGGCTACTGTGGGCAGTACGTAAGTGTATGTGGTGACCTCTGGACTGATTGTCCAAGGTCCGATAGCCTTTGCGGAAGTCAAAAGTCGATTTCGATGCGTTTTTTGACAAAATTCGTCAGCGGAACGTGATTTCGATTCGGATTTCATCCAACGGTGTTTGTTTGCCCTGAGTTGTGTCGCTGAGCCTTGTCGGTTGGTCACCATCGTCATATCGTGGGTTCGGAGATGACGGGTGAGCGACAGTGGGTTCCAGTCTAGTTGATCGTGGTTTGGCGTTGTACGCCCTTGCATCTTGCTTCGGCGAACGCATCGGTTTTCTACCGATTTTCGTATTGAGCATATCAACATGATTTAGTTACAGCACTGTGTATTCTAAACGCCGGTTGGTTTGGCCACCAACCAGGAGGTGTAAGTATCTGGATAGGTCGTCGGTGGACGCATGAATCAAGTCAGTATATGCTCTGTGACAGGCAATGCTTGAGGTCCGCTCACCAATATGGCAGGCACCAGATTGGGTTTGATTTTGGAATATATACCCTTGAGGCATCAATTCAGTTGAGTTTTTATTACAGTAGTAGTTTCGTTCTTGCTCATTTACTATTCTGTTTCTATTACTACTGTAGTTGCTCTTACATCATACCATATACATATCTGTTGTTCTATCTCCTTTGTTTTTCAATGAATACGATTTGCCTTTGTGGCTCTGTCGTACCCACTGAAAAATCTCGATTGTGGTTTCTCACCCTCCATTTCCCCAGGTGGTTCGGGTAAGGAGTTGGCTCTTGAACCGATGGGAGGACAAACTAGCTAAGACTGCAGTAGCGACCGTCATCCTGATTATGATTTTTTTTTCCGCACTTAGTAGTTTGAATAATTGAATGGTTCAGTTAGATGACTACTATTATCGTTTGAATGTTCGTGTCACGCCCCGGGACCCAGCGAAAGCCCGCCCGGCGCGTGTCCAGACCCGCCATATGTCTATAACATACAAGGCGTCTAAAACAAAACAATAAATAAAGTAGTGGAACAAAGGGATCTAATGATATCAGAGCAAAGTAAATAACTAAGTTCTACAACAGAGGGATAAGTATAAAACTGAAATCTACTAATAAAGCCAAAAAGTAGTACAATGAAAATCCCAAACACAAAAGCGAAACATAAGGAGTACATAGGTGGTCTCTCTATACATGGTACTCAAAATCTCTCTCTCTCACAACAACAAAAGAAAGAAAGAAGGAACAACCACCTAGGAGCGAAACAAGCTCCTCTCTATTTAGCTAGGCGACACCCTTGCCGCGATCCCGTGCCTCCGCCGGTGCCGAAGGCTCTGAAAGAAACTATAAAACAGAGGGCGTGAGGAGACTCCGACCCGGCGTGTTTCGTATGGTGCATGCCTTCAAGTTTCATACTTTTGCGGAGGCGTTGGACCGCGCCTTGTGGGTCGAGCACGGGAACGCCTGCGAGCGTGAGGATCGTGAGGCGTTCGAGAAGGATAAAGGGACGAAGCGACCGGGCGGTGGTTCGGGTGGACAATCGAGTTCTAGAAGGCCCCCGAAGTATCCACAATTGCAACCCAAGGGCCGTGGAGCACAGCGGTGTATCTTTTGCGGCGGTGACCACCGACCTGGTGTGTGTGAGCAGCGCCGAGGAAAATGCTTTAGGTGCGGGCAAGCAGGGCACCTCATACATGACTGCCCTCAAGGAGGGGCTTTACCTGCTCCATCTGTTGCATCAGCCCCGGCTATTCCGGCTCGTTATGCTATACCACCTGCTGCGGCGCCGGCTGGACGTGTGGCGGCACCACGTCAACCTGAGCCTGCACGATCGGCTCCGAGCGGAAGGATGTATGCCGCTCAAGTGCAAGAAGAGGAGCCCGCTGAAGCCGAGGAGCGCAACGTAGTGGCAGGTATGGTGTTGGTTAATGGTGTTCGAGGAAGAGCTCTTTTTGATACTGGCGCCTCTCACTCGTTTATTAACCGATCATTTGCACAAGTGCATGATATTGAGATTAGTCTCGGGGAAAGTGTTTGGCGTGTAGAAGGACCCGGACGAGCATTCCTCGTTAGGAAGCGGTGTTTGGCGTGCCCAGTACAAGTAGGTGACTGGATTATGCCGGTCGACCTGTTGGTGCTTAAGAGGTTGAAGGAGTTCGATGTCATTTTGGGCATGGACTGGCTCTCGAAGTATTATGTGTCTATCGACTGCAAGACTAGAGTGATCACCTTCCGGGAGCCAGGACACGAGGAGTTCGTGTATCGAGCTTGCAAGAGTTCGTATTTCGCCGCGACGGTGTCCGCGACAAGAGCGAGGAAGCTAGTTAATAGCGGTTGTACGGCTTACTTGGCAACCGTTATGGAAGTCGACCGAGTGGTGCCGGCTCTGGAGGAATTGGAGGTTGTGCGAGAGTTTCCGGATGTGTTTCCGGCAGAGCTACCGGGGATGCCGCCTGACCGGGAAATTGAGTTCATGATTGACTTGCTTCCCGGGGCCGCGCCGATATCAAAGGCCCCGTATCGCATGGTGCCGGCTGAATTAAGGGAGTTGAGGGATCAGTTACAGGATGTTCTCGACAAGCAGTTCATTAGGCCGAGCATGTCACCGTGGGGAGCCCCGGTTTTGTTTGTGCGCAAGAATGATGGATCTTTTCGACTTTGCGTCGATTACCGCGAGTTGAATAAGGTCACCGTGAAGAACAAGTACCCGTTACCCCGCATCGATGACTTGTTTGATCAGTTGCAAGGGTCGCGAGTGTACTCAAAGATTGACCTTCAATCCGGCTACCATCAATTGAAGATTAAGCCGGAGGATGTTCCGAAGACCGCGTTCCGCACGCGGTATGGACACTACGAGTTTACCGTAATGCCGTTTGGGCTTACAAATGCCCCGGCTGCGTTCATGAGCTTGATGAACCGAGTGTTCAGGGAGTGCTTAGACCGCTTTGTCGTAGTCTTTATAGACGATATCTTGGACTATTCGCACAATAAGGAGGAGCATGCGGAGCATTTGCGCACTGTACTTCAAATCCTTCGGGAGAAGAAGTTGTACGCAAAGCTCAAGAAGTGTGACTTCTGGCTCCGAAAAGTTGCTTTTCTCGAGCATGTTATTTCCGAGGGCGGTGTTTCTGTGGACCCGAGGAAAGTAGAGGCTATCGAGAATTGGCCGCGCCCGACGAATGTTGCTGAGGTCCGAAGTTTTGTGGGCCTAGCGGGTTATTACCGACGGTTTGTGGAGGGTTTCTCGAAGATCGTAACTCCACTCACCCGTTTGACGCAGAATGGCACCAGATTTGTTTGGAGCGACGAGTGTGACCGGAGTTTTAAGGAGCTGAAAGAAAGATTAACTTCAACTCCGGTACTCGCCTTACCGGTGCAGGGTGATGATTATGTAGTGTATAGCGACGCATCCTATCTGGGTTTGGGGTGTGTGCTGATGCAAGGTGGGAGGGTGATTGCTTATGCATCTCGTCAGTTGAAAAGCTACGAGAAGAACTACCCCATACATGATTTGGAATTGGCGGCAGTGATCTTTGCTTTGAAGCTTTGGAGGCACTATTTGTATGGTGCTCATTGCGAGATCTACACCGACCATAAGAGTTTGAAATACTTGTTTACCCAGAAGGAGCTGAATATGCGGCAACGGCGGTGGTTGGAGTTGCTTAAGGATTACGACGTTGATATCCTTTACCACCCCGGGAAAGCGAACGTGGTCGCGGATGCACTTAGTCGGAAATCGACGGAGAACCTTGCTTTGTGGGTTACAAGCCAGACGCCCCTGCAATTGCAAATGGGAAAGATGGATCTCGAAGTGGTGGCTCCGGAAATTCCGGCTAGGTTGATGACGTTGGTGGTCCAACCGATCTTGTTGGAGAGGATCAAGGATTTGCAATCCGCGGACCCGAATCTCCAGAAGGTGCGGCACAATGTTGAAAGTGGCCGTGGTGGAGATTTCAGCATAGATGCTAGTGGTGCACTACGGTTTCGAAACCGGTGGTGTGTACCAAACGACGAGGAACTTCGCAAGCTGATTTTACAAGAAGCGCATTGGTCTCCTTATGTCGACCACCCGGGCGGCACCAAGATGTTTCACGAGCTGGAGACGCTATATTGGTGGCCGGGAATGAAGACTGACATTGGGCGCTTCGTGGCGAAGTGTTTGGTATGCTAACAAGTGAAGGCGGAGCGTCGATTTTCAGCGGGAAAGCTTCAGAGTTTATCTATTCCCGTCTGAAAATGGGAGGACATATCGATGGATTTTGTCATCGGCTTACCTCGTTCGACGGGTGGCCACGACGCGATTTGGGTGATTGTGGATCGTTTGACGAAATCGGCGCACTTTTTGCCGATTCACAACACTTGGGCAGGTGAGAAGCTCGCGCAGGTTTACCTCGACGAGGTGGTGAGGCTACACGGGGTGCCGACGTCGATTGTATCAGATCGAGACCCCAAGTTTACTTCACACTTTTGGAGAAACCTACAGGAAGCCCTTGGCACGCGGCTTGAGTTTAGTACCGCCTTTCATCCTCAGACAAACGGACAGACAGAGAGAACCATTCAGACACTGGAGGATATGTTGCGGGCGTGTGCCATTGACTATAAGGGAAGTTGGTGTAAGCACCTGCCGATGGTCGAGTTCGCCTACAACAACAGCTATCATGCGAGTGTGGGGATGGCACCGTTCGAGGCTCTTTATGGGCGGAAGTGCCGATCTCCCATTCATTGGAGTGATGTAGGCGAGCGAGTAGAATTCGGTCCCGACGTGTTGCGAGAGGCGGAAGAGAAGGTACACCTTGCTCGCAAGAGGTTGCTCACGGCGCAATCTCGACAGAAAAGCTATTCAAATAGGCGTCGTAGAGATCTGGAGTTCGCGGTGGGCGACTGCGTGTTCTTGAAAGTTTCGCCGATGAGAAGCGTGAAAAGGTTTGGGGTGCGAGGGAAGTTGAGTCCTCGTTATGTTGGCCCCTACGAGATCTTGGAGCGGATTGGGACGGTGGCTTACCGGCTTGCATTGCCACCCAAGCTTGCGGGTGTGCACAATGTGTTCCACGTCTCCAATCTCCGCAAGTACGTACATGATCCTGAGCACGTCTTGGTCTACGAGCCGCCGGAACTGCAAGAAGACATGAGCTACGAGGAGTTTCCGGTGGAAATCCTAGCTCGAGAGGTGCGTAAGTTAAGAAGTCACGAAATCCCTTATATTCGAGTTCGGTGGAGCAATCATAGCGATCGTAAAGCCACCTGGGAGCTCGAGGNAGCTCAAAGAGTGAAGATCTTCTCCTTTGCAAGCTCCAAGTCCAAGCCTTCAAGCACCAACAAGGTGGGAAGAGGAAGAAAGGCAAAGGGATGCTCCAAGCCCAAGCTAGATCCTTCTCCTCTTCTTCTCCTTCCTCTTCTTCTCCTTCTTCTCTCTCTAGCAAGGATGTGGGGAGAGTGTGAGGAGGGAAATGAGGAGAAGAGAGGGTGGATGGGTCATATAGACCATCTATTGTAACAAAATCCAGCTAGGTCCCTCAAAATTCCAATATTGCAACAGCCCGGTCTGGGCAGTTTTCACCCAGAGGGACCGGTCTCTCCCCAGTAGGGACCGGTCTCTCGCTGCGGACCCGAGAAACCAACGTTCGGGAACCGATCTCTCCCTGCGCGGGACCGGTCTCTCTCTGCGAAGGCGCGCCCGGGGACCGGTCTCGGCTGCCAGGGACTGGTTGCCTCAAGGCTTCCGCAACACTGCTCACTGGGGGACCGGTCTCTCCTTTCAGGGACCGGTCTCCGAGAGTAAAAACTCTCAGGACTTGTCCAAAATTCCAGTTTTCAAACTTTTTAGGTCGAAAAACATTCTACAGCCCACCACCAAGTGTGGAAAAGCTCGAAATACATCCAAGCACTCGAACCTCGCAATTTGCAGAGGTCTAGTGCGTTACAGCCGGTGCCGATACAGTTGACGGTGCTGGTGAAGAACCTCTCGGGCACTCAGTACAGATGTGGCCCTGCTAGCCACACTGGTAGCACCTGCCCGCCCGCTGCGGACACTACGGTGGGTGATGAGGGCCACCGCAGATCACACACTTGGAGGGCCGGCGACGATCAGGTCCTCCTCGATGCGCCGCTAAGCCGTGTCCACGCTACTGGCTCCTGGGGTGCTTCGGCGGTTTCCTAGAGTGCGTCTGGCTCGCACTCTCTGCCGCAGGCCTCTTGGCCTTACCTTTGTCCATCGCCTCTCACCGCTCCTCGACGTCTGCCGCACCGCTCTCCACGATGAGCGCGCGATCCACCACCTCCCGGTAGGTTTGGAGGTTAGAGGATTGCACGAACCAGAAAATCGACGGTCGAAACCCTCACTCGAAAATGCGGGCCTTGTCCTCGTCGTCCCGCACGACGAAAAGCACGCAGTGTAGAAGCCGAGAAAACTCCCGCTCATACTCGGCTACAGTCCAGTCTCCTTGGCGCAAGTTGCGCAGATCCTGCTCCATCTTCCGCTTGACGCTGGTCGGGAAGTAGTGCGCCAACAGAAGCTCCTTGAACTTCTTCCATGATATAGCCACCAAGTCGGTGCTGTGGTTCTCCTGAAGATCCAACCACAAGCGGTAGGCCTCGCCGTCTAAATGGTGTGTGGCGAGCCAAACTCGATCTCTTTCCTCTACGAAGGTGTCGCGGAAGAGCTTCTCCATATACATCAACCACTTCTCCATGATCCAGTGGTCGACCTTCTCGCCGTCGAAGATCCGGGGACTGCACCTCCTGAACTCGTTGAGGAGCTCCATCAGTCTGTCCCTTTCCTCAGCAGAAACCGTCACGGGAAAAACTGCCCCCGTCGGTGGCGCCTGAGCCGGTGGTTCCACTATGTCCTCCTCCCGGGGTACAACCACGGGTGCTGCCCGCGAAGAACCGGGCGCGGGTGACGGTGCCCTCGGTGCCACGTCCACAACTGGTGCTGGTGATGTAGGGGCCTGAGTCTCCATGGAAGCTGCCGCCTGCTGTAGCAGAAGATCCTCCAGGCGCTTCATCCGCGCCTCCTGTCGGCGCGCCGCCTCAGTCTGCTGTGCCACCATATCAGTGAGGGCCGCAAGCTGACCCCTCAACTCTCGGACCTCGCCGGATCCGGAGGTGGCGGAGGTCTCGATCTCCTCCAGGTTAGCCGCGTTATCTGCTCCAGCAGATTAGGAGCATGTAATCGCCATCGCACTACAACATCATAAAAGCGTAAGTTAGTAACCCACGCTATCGTATCCCCGCTCAAGCAGATAATACCCCAAATCATGCTAAAGTAAAGAAGTGTGCTTCACTACTAACTCCCGATGTTACGTTGTCAGCCGCCAACGTAACCCTCGCAAAGTTACAAGCCATACACTTCGATTCAACACTAACTTTTTAGAGTTATCAAGATACCCAATCAGGATACTTTAGCTTACAAGTCAAATAGACCTCGTCTCTCACGAGCCTATTTCCTATAGTCCAACCGGCCTAAGGTTTGCTAGGTCCACTAAGACTCAACCCTAGGCTCTAATACCAAACTAATCTGTCACACCCCGGGACCCAGCGGAAGCCCGCCCGGCGCGTGTCCAGACCCGCCATATGTCTATAACATACAAGGCGTCTAAAACAAAACAATAAATAAAGTAGTAGTACAAAGGGATCTAATGATATCAGAGCAAAGTAAATAACTAAGTTCTACAACACAGGGATAAGTATAAAACTGAAATCCACTAATAAAGCCAAAAAGTAGTACAATGAAAATCCAAACACAAAAGCGAAATATAAGTGTATAGGTGGTCTCTCTATACATGGTATTCAAAATCTCTCTCTCTCACAACAACAAAAGAAAGAAAGAAAGAAGGAACAACCACCTAGGAGCGAAACAAGCTCCTCTCTATCTAGCTAGGCGACACCCTTGCGCGATCCCGTGCCTAGGCCGGTGCCGAAGGCTCTGAAAGAAACCATAAAACAGATGGCGTGAGAACTATTAAATAATAGTTCCCAGTGGGCAATTACTGACTTCAGTGAAATGCGCCCCTAGGCCCAAAAGCTACAAAAGAGGGTCAGTGCAAGTATAGACGAAAGCGAAATAATGAACAAGTATGTAACCATGAGTACTATTCTACCATGATATCTCTACTTAGCATGAACTGCATAAGTAATAAAGCAACTACAACAAGTATGTACATGAGTGTGACTAACATGTATAAGCATGAGTATGCAACCAACACGATGTCCTCGATGCAAATAGTAAAGATGTCATTATTTACTATTCTAGTCAATGTCCACTTGTCATTTTAACTGTAAAAAGTTGAATCTTATAAGACCCACCCGAAGACTGTCTGGCATGAAGACCCACCCGAATGCTGTCTGGCCTGTACGACCCACCCGTAAGCTGTCTGGCCGGTGCCGTGCCTAATGGTCCCGTGGTAGTCAACATCCCCACTCTAGAAATGAGCCTTTCCCACGACAATCCACTTCGGCACCCAATCCCGCACGGCGAATATGTATCGCGATGGCTAACTCCGGAGTGCCGGCTTGTAGGGAGCGACCCTCACAAGCGTATGCGAATGAGCACAATGGTAAGTATGCATATAAGTCTGTCTCAAGTCTCAAGTCCTCATGTCTATAAACATGGAATGTATCGAATGTCACAAAGGCCTATCACTATGTCATCATGTCTCTAACATGGAATATAGTCGATGTCCAATGGCCTATCACTATGTCTCTATATTGTATTTTCATAGTTTACTAGTTTCAAGTACCCCTTTATGACACTTTTGTTCAACGAGTCCAAGCATGATAATTATGTTCATGAATACATAATTCTAATCATTTCTAGCATAAGAGACATGTTCTCAACTTGAAAGATGCGCACCTTTCACATGCATGCAGTCTACACATATAGCTCTACTATATATAGCGATATTTATCTTACACATAGCACATGCATTTCAAGGGTTCTAAAATTTTCATAAATCCTATCTAGCATGGATTTGCATTCAAAAAGACTTTACGACGAGTATGTAATGTATAGGGGCCATTTTGCCCCGTTTCCATGAAGTCAAACCCACCGTAGATACCTCGTAAGCTCCGACGAAGGTGTCCACTAGCCTCCTAACACCCTAAAGATGTAGGAACAAGAATTACACAATCGAAACAAACATCGAAAGCTCAAATTCTAACCAACAAGGCATAGAGGGCTAAACTCTCACCTAGTGTAGAGATCCCTCTTCAAAGCTCAAACGGACGCTAAATCCCATCCAAGGCAACCTAAACCAAGGTTCCAATCTCATTAGATTAGCCCCAAAAGCCACAAAACAAAAAGCCCCAAAACAAACCCTAAAATCCAAATCTAGGGTTTCATCTCCCAAAATCCACCAAAAATAGATCTAGAGGGGAGAAACAAGCAACTACCCTTCTTGGTAGCTGCAAACCAAGCTCAAAATGCTCTAAGGTTGAAGATTGATCCTCTATCAAGCTCCTAGCCCAAGCTCCAAGCCTCCAATGGTGAGCAAAGGGAGAGGAAGATGCTCCAAAGCCTCAAGATCTTACTCTCCTCCAACTCCTTCTTCCTCTTCTTCTCCTTCTCTTTCTCTCTCTAAGTTGCAAAGGAGAGTGTGAAATGAGGGAGGGAGAGAGATGAAATGGCCATATAGGTCATCTATTGTAACAAATCCAAAAAGGCCCCTCAACATTGCATCTAATGCACTGCCCGAACTGGGCAATTTTCGGACTGAGGGACTGGTCTCCCCGACCTGGGACCGGTCTCTCAGCCTGCCCCGAAAATCCAACGTTCGGGAACTTGTCTCTCCCCGCAAGGGACCCGTCTCTCCCCGCGTAGTCGCGCTGGGGGACTGGTCTCACCCACCAGGGACCGGTTGCCTCAAGTCCTGCCACAACACTGTTCTGAGGGGACCGGTCTCTCCTATCAGGGACCGATCCCCGAGAGTGAAAACTCTCAGGACAAAGCCAAAACTTTAGGAATCAAACTTTTAGGTCGGAATACCATCTACGACCTTCCACCAAGTGTGGAAAAGTTTGGAATCCATATCTAACACTCGAACCTCGCAATTTGCAAAGGTCCAGTGTGCTACAGTTCGTGAACTGATTGGAGTTGATGTTTTCCGATGATGCGCAATTGGAGATTTATGAATATTTCATATTTGGATTTATACATTGTGGTTTTCTACCCCTCGAGATAGTCGGTTTTCAAAATAGAGTTTTCGAGTGGGAAACAGTTTTAAAAGGTTTTCTAATGGTTTTATGGCTGATTATATAGAGTTTGAAAACAAAGCTTCCGGGTGGGGAGCGCTGTTAAATAGTATGACTGTTGTACTGTGAAATGCATCATCCAGCACCTAAGGAGTGTTTAGAGACATGCATCATCTCTAAGGATCGCTAGCTGTATGAAAATGCATCGCATGATTTGTTTGTGGATTGGTGAATGTAGATTTTGGTTGTGATCCTGATGTTGTTGTTGGTACACCGTGCAAATACAAAGGAGACTCTGTTCGAGTGGACAGAGGAACTTTGTATTTGTGGCGGGTCTGTACGTCATGTGGGCCAGGTTGAATTCAAAAAAAAAAAAATGGCACGTTTTCCGTAACTCTGATTTCAAAAATGGTATTCATTATAAAAATGCTTTTAGAATCGGCCCCGGGGCGTGACTGATTAAGTGGTATCAAAGCGTGAAACAACTACAACTGTATTTACAAGTTTTCTAACTGAACCACTGGTTAGGTTGACCCATAGGAAGACCTAAAGCGTGTAGGCACGTGCGAGCGCGAGGTATTCGAGATTTAATCTCGAGGTATATCGAGCTAGGAGGCTCAAAGGTTGATTTGTGTGTGTTACCTCGTGTTTTTTGTGCTACAGGATATGGCATGTACTCGTTTTGGTGTTAGGAGTGAGGGTAGAGAGTAGACTAGCTCTTAGCAGTGAGGTGCCAGCAAGCTGCTTTTACTACTGTGATTGCCCCACCTCCAGCACGGGACATGGAAGCCTCTATGGGTCAATCTGCAGGCACAGAGGGTTCACTCTTTTGAGTTATATCAGATGGTTTTGCTGGTGGAAATATCAAGGCGGATGTTTCGACCTTTTTGTTGGTTCTTTGTCAGTGTGGTGTATGTCGGATTTGGCTAATGCACAGTCGTGATGTCATATCTTTGTTCGTGCATTTTAGTGCATTATAGTGTTATTGGTCGGCTTAGTTTTTGTGTCACTCCTCCAACTTGCTGTTGGCGATGAATCCGAGGGTATTTTACCTTTCTTTCGATAAGTACGTTGGCTGCAGACAACGTAATGTTGAAAGTTAGGACAAGATACCCTACCCCTTTTGAGGAATATCTGGATTGGGTCGGTATTTTTCTCTTGCAAGACTATCTCTTAGACCGTCTTGTGGAGAGGTGACGGTCATCTTTGATCATTTAGTGAGCGTGGTGGTTGGCTCAGAAATCGCAACTTGTGATATTGTACAAGGTATACGTTTTGGTTTATCGGGAATACCTTGGATTGGATTGGATTGCTGTTCGGTCACATGGTGAGAGCCATGTTGGAGTCTCAATGAGACTGGCATTTAGTGTTGCTAGAAATATCGATCGCTAGGGTCCCTTGGGGATGACAGCGACAGGGTCTCGTAGAGACAGATATTGGGCATCACTGGTGGTTATAATCGCATGTTGCGAGTGGCAACTCTGTTCACCTAGTGACGGACAAGCATTGGTCTTATGTTGATCTGTTTGTACTCGAATGAGTGTTGAGCAGACTAAATTGTCGAGCTCAACTGGTAATGGCAGCCTTAGACCTTTCGGTCTAGACGGAACGTTAGGTCTTCGACCTAAGAGAGTCGGATGCCATCGAAGGGTTACGATGGTTAAGGTTTGGCTTTATCTGATTATAGTTCGGACTCACGGGAGATTGTAACCTCCAAGGTATGTGTTGGTACACCAGTTTAGGGGCTTTCTTGCCATGGCACAATAGCTGTGCTTGGTGCGTTAGTGGACTGATATCTGAAATTGTTTTCGGTGGTATGTAAGCAAGATTCGATGACGAAACTTTCTTTAAGGGGGGGATGATGTAAGGACTGAGATTTTGGCAATGTAGCTAAACTCTCTGTTGATGATATTTTTGTGTGTAATTTGATTACAAAAGCACTCATCCAGTTTCGGGGAAAAATGAGTTAGAATGGAGATTTTACACGATCTTTACTTTTCACTTAAAGTGAATAGTAACCCAGGTTTCCGGAGAGGCAAAGGTGTAGAGATGGCTTCCAGCGCATATCGGACTCCGTTCATAGCGATCCAATAGCTCGTTTTCAATGGTCTGACTATTCTGGAACCATTGGGGCTTACAAATTTCAGGTTTGACGCACGAATTTCGAGAACACTGGAGATACATATATTATATGTATTTGTGTATGGGTTTTGCCATTTAGAGAGAGGTTGGGTTTCGTCGCGAATCCGCAACCAAACCAGGCAAAACAAAATTGTGGGTTTAATGTCTCTATCGTGCTGATCGTACTGGTCCGATCTGTTCGCAAATCTGACGGGCGAATTTTCTGATATCGCGCGTTGATCGAGGAGGGGCCTTAGATGGCAAAACTGTAATTTTGCAAAAAGCTCTACATTTTATGTACCGTTTTGCGTGAAATTGAATGTGGGGGTGTGTTCACGCACGTTACTCGCGCTGTGAGGGACTCAGGTTAAAATATGAGATTTTGGAGGACCTTTGTGCAAATTACATATATATATATATGTTTGTTCTAGGGTTTTCATAGTCTAACCCTAACCCTAGACCTTGCTACCCTAAGCCGCGCCCCCAGCCACCTTCATCTCTTCTCTGCCCTCGCCGTGCACACCCCGGCCTCCGGCTCGCGGCTCCGGCCGCCGGAGTTAGCTACAATGTCTTCCCTCTCCATCTTCTCCACCACACCTCCACTACCTTTGACCGTAGACCACACAGGGTGATCCTCACCTCGGGCACCCCCCTCTGGCAGCTGCCCCGACCTCCGGCAACCTCCCTCGTCGACTGCCACCGCCCCCAACCACGGTCGCCATGCTGCGGCCACCCTGCTGCCAGCTAGGGCAAGCTCAGGCCGAGGTCTACTTGCGGCTTCTCCTCAGCGCCGCCGCTGCCTTAGGCCAACCCCACGGCATCTCTCTGACCTCAGGCGGTCCGTCGCCACCGCCCTGAGCGCGGCCGCCATCGCGCTGCTACAGCCCTACGGGCTCCCTGGGCGAGCTGGGGCCGAGCTGAGCTTCAACTGCTCGACCGCGCGCCGCCGCCGCCTGTGGCCACCCCTGCCGCCTCCCCCGGAGCCCCGGTGACCTCCGTTGCCTGCCACGGCCGCCTCGAGCGCCGCTACACCGTCGCTGCCAACCCGCGGCCAGCCCAGGCTAGTGCGGCCAAGCTCAGCAGCGTCGCGCCCCCAGCCACTGGCCATCGTCCCTATCCCTTCCCCTCGGTCCCGAAGGAGGCCCGCACTTCTCCCCTGGCTGGTCCGATCATTGCCGTGGCCAGAGATCGGAAAGGAGCCGGATCTGAACCCGTGCAGACTCGGGTTGCACGCTGCCGCCGCCGCCACCTCCCGCCGCCTGTCACACCCCAATAATCCCACATCGGATATGAATGGGGATGTGATTGGGTATATAAGAAACTTAGACACTAGTAATAATAACTGGGCTTATGCATTTTGGGCCAGTGGTTGGGCCCAACGAGTTATTGTTGCTAGTGGGCTGGGCTGTTACACCGCCGGCTAGCGCGAGCCCCGGCCTCCCCATGTCGTCCGCACCCGTCGGCCGCCGGCGCGCCCGCCGCAGAGCAGCCGCCGGCCGTGCCCTAGCTCCCACTGCTCCGGTAAGCTTGTTAGGGTCTTTTGGTTGCTGTTTTGGGTTTGTGCTTGTTTTTTCGATGATCCGAGGCTATCCCGATGCCTCCGAAGGTGAGCACGGTGATCGCTGGTTAGTTCTGATCACGATGCTCACCTCACTTTGGATCAACGGACTCCGGTTCGGCCTGTTTGGCGCGGTTTACCCCAAGTGCGTGCTGTTCTCTTAATGTTCGGGTTGCGCCCGCGCCTCCCACAATAAGTCGTTGTGCTCCAGATAGTGAGCACGGCCTCTGGCACGTCGAGACCTGTCAGTACGTGTCTCGGTGGACCTCGAAAGTCCTTGGTTTACGTTAGTGAGCCACCAAATCATTGTATTTACGTAAAATAATAGGATTTTATGTAAACATAGGCGCTTTTATGCAATTGTGCATCTTGTGGCTACTGTGGGCAGTACGTAAGTGTATGTGGTGACCTCTAGACTGATTGTCCAAGGTCCGATAGCCTTTGAGAAAATCAAAAGTCGATTTCGATGTGTTTTTCGGCGAAATTCGCCGACAGAACGTGGTTTCGGTTCGTATTTCATCCGACGGTGTTTGTTTGCCCTGAGTTGTGTCACTGAGCCTTCTCGGCTGGTCACCATCGTCATATCGTGGGTTCGAAGATGACGGGTGAGCGACGGTGGGTTCTGGTGTCGAAATTGACACTTCCGGGAACCCGGATCCGAACAATTATCCGGCGATAATTGTTTAGTTGTGTAATCTTGTGTTTGCTGCCAAGACGTCCAAATCGGTGTGTTTTGTGACAGCGGGTGACTCCTGGCACCAGTCGGTAAGTTTCATGACACTTAGCGAGTTAATGTATTATGTAATTGAGATGTAAAAGCATGTATGTAAATGCTTGTAATAGCTAGTTGTTTTATGTTGTTTGATACTTCCTTATGCAATCATTCCTTGAATATTGTTCCTGGTTGGAACCTCTTGTAATTCTACTGATCGCGACGCCTAGGACGTACAGGGGAAACTTTGTACGTTCGGCGGTCTGTTGACGCGCCCAAACCCGACCAAATAGGCGGGGCTCGGGGCATGACATAGCGGGTCCCGACGGCGTCCTGGTATGATTTTTGAGACTTCCGGCGAGTTACGGTGATCGGTTTTAGGAAACCGATTTTGAGAAATTGTGTGGGGTCGGTGAGTTGGGTATTTTAGATTAGTGGGTTAGTTACTGACCCGGTGGATCTTCGTAGGTCCGGTTGACTTGTTGCGCACCCAGGTTTCGGACACGATAATTACAGGTGGGTGTTTCGAGCTGGTAGTCAGTGAGATCGTTTCACTTTCCTCTATTCTTCTATATCAGTATTGTAGTCTCTACATGTCGGTTGCTTTTGCTTATCATTCGTTCATCTATACTTGCTGCTTGCATAATGATAGTTGTTGATAGATATGTAGAGAAGACTTGCATATGTTGTATATCTGTAGACCTTGGGTCCAGACAACACATCAACTCCTTTGTCGTGCATTTCTATCTAGTTGATCGTGGTTTGGCGTTGTACGCCCTTGCATCTGACTTTGGCCAAGGCACCAGTTTTCGTATTGAGCATATCAGCATGATTTAGTCGCAACACTGTGTATTCTAGACACCGGTTGGTTTGGCCATCAACCAGGGGGTGTACATATCCGGATAGGTCGTCAGTGGACGCATGAATCAAGCCAGTGTATGCTCTGTGACATGGAACGCTTGAGGTCTGCGCACCAATATGGCAGGCACCAGATTGGGTTTGATTTTGGAACATATACCCTTGAGGCATCAGTTCAGTTGAGTTTTTATTACAGTAGTAGTTTCGTTCTTGCTCATTTACTATCATTTTCTATTACTACTGTAGTTGCTCTTACATCATACCATATACATATCTGTTGTTCTATCTCCTTTGTTTTCCAGTGAATACGATTTGTGTCACGCCCCGAGACCCGCCTATTTGGTCGGATTCCAGCACGCCGACAGACCGCCGAACGGCAAGAGTTTCCCCTACACGTCCAAGGCGTCGCAACAGTACAAGTCAAGTGGTTCCAAATAGGAACAAATTTCACATATTGAATGTATAAGAAATGTAACACACTGAACTTTAGCAAATTGCAATGTTCTAGTGTAAGAATAGTACTTTAATCTATTCGGGATGTTTTGAGGGTTGCCTGTATGGTACCTACCTGTTTTTGGAGCTTATTGGACGCGAGAACAGGATTTCGGACTCGAAATCTGCAAACTACAGATTTTAGAGCTGGAGCACCGGTACGGCATCGGTCGAGTACTGGTACGCCGTAGTGTGAAGGCTTGACCGAGGCTCGGGTTGAGCAGAATTTTGTGCAGGGTACCGGAACTCCTCCCGAGTACCGGTACGCAGTGCAGAAAACTGTTGTTCATACAAGATGTAATTTCTGCTTGTTGGAGGGCTTATGGGGATATTGTTACAATGTGTTTATATACCCCTTCACCCCCCTTTCCTCCTCAGTTGGCTGAGGCTTGAGAGAGAGTTAGAGGTGGGTTTTGCTCTCCTTCTCTCTAGATTTTCTCCTCTAAATTCTTGTATTTTTTAGGATTGATCTCTTTTTCTTCCTCTCTACCATGGTTGCTTGCCTCTTGGAGCTTGGAGTGGATGAGAGGAGCTTGTGGATGGTTCAAACTTCAACCCTAGCACATGATGGATCAAGTTGAAGCTTGTTTTGAGGTTAGAAACCCTCTCTTAACCTCTATTTGAGAGATTTGCTTGAGATTTGGAATAAAACCTAGTTTTTAGAAAACTAGGGTTTATTTTGGGGTTTTCTTATTATGAGCTTTTGGGATGGAATTGATGAGTGTAGAACACTCTTATAGATTGGATTTGAAGCTTCCTAGCCTCGATTGGGCTTTGATCAAGTTCTTCTTGACCTAAGGTATTTTTCACTTCTTACGTGTATAATTTTCGAAGATTTTCAAAGTAACTTTTTGGAAGCTTTTAACCCTTTAGAATTCTTCTTAGGGTGCTAGAAACTTGGCAGACAACTTCGTTCGGAGGAACGAAAGCGTTCGGAGGAACGAAAGTATTCGGATGTGATCTAGTGGGTTTGACCTCACCGAAATGGGTAAACTATGTCTCCTATGATGTTATAGGGCTTAATTGTTGCATAATCATGATATTTATGCCATTATAGAATTTTAGGGTGCTTGAAAAATACATGTTATGTATAACATTTTGTATGCTCTATGTAGTAGAGAACAATTGATGAAATCATGCATGTTGTACCTATGAAATTATAGTACGATGACATGTTCTTTTTAGTGCATTGTAGGAATGCATAATAGAGATGAATTCTTGGTCATTTGAGACTCTAGAGGGCTAATGGAACTAGTGAACCTTGCAACTAATTTACTTGCTAGATAAAGATGAGCATGATGTACGACATGTTAACCATTTGAAGTAGAGCCATGAATATTGCACTTAGTTTAGATGAACAACTAAGTTAACCGGGTAACATTATGTTGACCCTTGAGTTGATAAATGAGATTCCGTGTTTTAGACACGATGATTGATATAGTTCGAATACTTGACATCCATATGATATGTAAGATGGTTGATATACTCTCTGTAGTAAAGCATGTTGTAGTACATGTTTGCATGGGTAAAAGAAAGCTATTTATTTGAATGATAATTTTATACTCTATGTAGAGGAGGCTTATGTAGCTTTGTAAACACTATGGTTTGCTCGATCTATGAGTTGATAGATGAAACCTTATGCTATAGGCATGTAGGAGTTTCATGTGTTGGAATATGTAAATGACATGTAAATAACAAAGTATATACTTGAGTAGTTTAATGAAAATCAAACATTTGCATGGCTATGTATGTGTATATATACTCCATGAAGTGGAGGCATCATGTAGGAAGGTATATGCATAACATATACTATGACTTGATAGATACTCGGGAGGTTCATTGAATATGACAATAGAAAACTATTTCTTTTGCACATGATGGTAGTAGTTTATGTTGAAATATGGGTGAAGCCCCTTAGGTCTATGAACAAGTCATAGAACCATCTTCAATAGAATTATGAACTGTGGACTTTAGTGTGCTTGAGACGTGAACATTAATGTCATAAAGTGGCATTTGACTTAGTAAACGGTTTAACCTTTACACTATGACATAGAGATGGACATTGGGTTGTTTGTGCTTATTCCATGTTTTAGACATAATGACCGTGGACTCAAGATGGATGATTATGCTTGCTTGCCATTGTGCTCATTCGCACAAGCTTGTGAGGGTCGCTCCCCACAAGCCGGCACTCCGGAGTTAGCCTACGCAATACAAACTCGTCCGTGCGGGATTGGCTGCCGAAATGAGATGCCGTGGGGGAGGCTCATTCCTAGAGTGGGAATGTTGACTACTACGGGGCCATTAGGCACGGCGCAAGCCGGACTACACTTGTGTAGGTCCAGATGGATTGAACTATGATACTTATAAGCTAATGAAACTTGACATAGTAGATGGACATACTGTTTGAAGTGAAAAAAAAAAAAAAAAAAAATTGGGGGGTGAAGTAAGCATAATCGAAATCGATTAGATTCGAGTTCATACAATCCTAATAGGTCTCGTGTTAACCATTAAATTTTTGGACAAATAATTATAGTTCAAATATACAATAGGCCCATTCAAAATGTGAGTTGGTAGGCCTCATGAAAGCCCATGCAAAAAAAAAAGGGGGCCTCATTCCAGCCCATTAAATATTATCATCTGGGCCTAATAAATTAAAGCGGGCCTGATCAACGACGGCCCACATCCACATCCTATAAAATATCTGTTCGAAATTCGATTTCAAATCACAACCCATTCAAAATTCGATTTCGAATTTCGAATTTCGAATTTCAAATTCCCAACCAATTCCCAAAATATTCTCCAACAACCCATTCAAAATTCGAATTTCGAATTTCGATTTCCCAACCAATTCCGAAAATATCCTCTAACAACCCATTCAAATTTTGAATTTCGAATTTCGAATTCCCAACCTATTTTCAAAATATCCTCCAACAACCCATTCAAAATTCGAATTTTGAATTTCGAATTTCCCAACAAAATCCCAACAACCCATTCAAAATTCGATTTTGAATTTTGAATTTCGAATTTTCAACCAATTCCCNGAGGATTGAGCTGAGGTATGAGGTTAAAGATCGATTTGGTATCGTCGAGTTCGTTTTGAGGACGAAACTCTTTTAAGGTGGGGAGAATGTAAGGGAAGTGAATTCTCGAAATCCAGGGATTTGACTTCGTTGGGAATCGACTGATTGTCGAGTATGTAAGCTTCGGAGAGTCCGAAGGTGGTTATAATGCATTAAGTGCATTGAGGAAATGTCCGCGAGAGTACCAGTGCAAAAGCAGCACTAGAGCAGAAATGCTCTCGGGGACCGGTCCCTGGCAGGGAGGGACCGGTTCCATCGGGCTGGACTACGGGAGTCTCTGATGAGACCGGTCCCTGGCAGGCAGGGACCGGTTCCCGAACGTTAACCCTGCGAGACAAGCCGAAATTTGGCTAAGTCCCGAGAATCCAGCTCTCGGGAACCGGTCTCTCGGATAAGGACCGGTCTCCCGAGGACCGGTCTCTTGAGCAGGGACCGGTTCCCGAACGCGAAAACCCCTCTGCCTGATTGTGTAGCTCTTGGGGACCGGTCTCCCCGAGCTGGGACCGGTCCCTCACTGCGAAAATAGCCCAGGGAGGGCTGTTTCAATAGGTGAAAAGTTGAGGGGCTTATTTGCAAATTGGCTTATATGAGAGGCTAGGGGACTCCTCTCTCCCTCTCAGTTGCTCTCTCTCCCTCCCTCACGCCCTTTTGCTCTCTCTCTCTCTAGAAAGGAAAAGAAGAAGAAGAAAGAAGAGAGAGAGGAAGGAGAAGGCTAAGTAGAAGAAGAGGATCATCTTCTTCTCTCCCTCTTCAAGCTAGGAGCTTTGTTTAGAGGTAAGCTCCAAACCCTTTGATGGTGGGTTTTGTAAGCTAGGGTTTTAAAGCTTAGAAATGGTTCGAATGGAACCTACTGAAGCTAGGGAGACGGTTCGAGCTCGAAATCGAAGCTCGCGCCGTGGATTTCTCCGTTGTTGAAACCTATGGCTCCGATTCGGGATTTTGGCAAGTCTAGGGTTTTGATCTAATTTGAGGGGTCGCAAACCTAATTGCTAGGTCCTTGAACGCGTCGGCGAAAACGGTTCGTCGATCCGTCGAGTGGGTGCGGAGTTATTGTCAAGGCGACCCTCGGAGCGTCGTTTTGCCAGGAGGGCCATCGAGGCGTCGAAACGTCGGCGAATCGCATTCGAAGAGTCACGGCATCGCCACAAGGTGGGGGAGTGCCATCCCGAAGCAGTCGGGCTGCTCTTTATGTCTGAGTAATGTTGTCGATCATTTACATATTGTGATATAGCATTATAGGGTGTTAAATGTAATTGTACATATCTTTGCATGCTAGTGATAGTTTAGATTGTGGATACAATGAATGGGAACCTAGTATGCATGAGTAGAATATTATGAGATAGCTCGCCCTTTATGTGATAAATATGTCTATGTGAATAAGAGCCTAGTGTATTGGAAACTAGTGTATCAAGAACTTGTCAAAAGAACGAGTGGCATCTAGTAAACAGTGAACCCAAAACGAGTGGCATCTAGTTGATATTGAACTTGAGAACCTTAGCGTAGTTGGGACACTAGGAGATTGAGCAGATGAACACCTGATTCAATAGTGACACCAATGCTAGTTGGTTAGGGTGTTTCCAGTTCATGAGATTGGATCGAGTTCACGTAGCCTGTCTGCATCTGTGGAGGTAGCTCCTCACAGGTAGTGCACTCCGGAGTTTGGCACGCGAGGGGGCCAGTGTAGTGCCCTTGGACCAGTGCAGTGTCCGCAGGCGGTCTCGGGGAAGGTGAATAGCTAGCCACCACCCCTATGAGGCTTAGAGACGTGAGACTGTGAGCGAACCTTGCGTTCGCCGAGAGATTGGGTGATTGGTTGAATGGTTTCATTATTGAGCATGGTAGTATGATAGCCAGCCTTCTCACTATGAGTCCCATGCATGCATCATACTGGATTGAGGCATCGATAGATCATAGTTCATAGTTGCTCATTACTGTTAATGCTTTCAGTTTTATATACCTATCTATCTGCATATCTATCTGTGCCTGCTTAGACCTAGTGGGGAGATCGGCGGAGTCGGCGGCCGAACCCACTGGGAACTATTCGTAGTTCTCACTCCACCATGTTGCAGGTCCGAGTTCGAGCGCCCCCGGGGAGGATCGTGGCAAGGGCGTAGCGCCCTAGCGGTATATGTATATAGCTAGCTTACCTCCTTTTGCATTAGCCCTACCCTGTACTTATGTTTGAGAGTAGATTGATGTATAGGGTGAGGTTTGAGAGGATTGTATGTATTGTACCTACATTTTTGGAAGAATGTAAAGGATAAAATAATTATATAAATGAATTAATAGTTAGTACATCTCTCTTTGATCACTTGTATACTTTACCTGTGTTGCTTGCTCTTAGTTGATAAGCACTGTTTGTGCTCTCGTGGTTGTAGTTTGATTGTGTATGTATTCAAGCTGTTTCCTGGGAACTTGTTGTACACAATCTAGTTGTTCCAGCCTTGGGCGGACAGTGGAAGTGCTGTCCGTTCGGCGGTCCGTTCGTCGCGCCCGAACCGTGCCAAATTGGTAACGGCCTCGGGGCGGGGGCGTGACACAAACTCTGCCATAGGTAAATGCTGCGACCATCCTCTCTAAAAGTCTATCACACATGCCCGGAGCATATCCTCTAAAGTCTGTATGGTGCGCTCGGACTGCCCATCACTCTGAGGGTGGAAAGCAGTGCTAAAGTCCAGTCAGGTGCCTAGGGCGTCCTGTAGACTCCTCAAAAAATGAGACACAAACCGAGTGTCTCGATCCGATACGATCGATGTAGGCACTCCATGAAGGCGCACAATCTCATCAAGGTACACTTGTGCGAGCTTCTCTCCGGTCCAAATAGTATGAATAGGTATGAAGTGCGCCGATTTCGTCAACCTATCCACGATCACCCAAATAGCGTCATGCCCGGCCTGAGAGCGGGGCAATCGAGTCATGAAATCCATGGTGATCTTCTCCCACTTCCACACGGGAATAGGCAAACTCTGAAGTTTTTCAACTGGTAATCGATGCTCAGCCTTTATGTCACGCCCCGGGACCGATACCAATTTGGCCCAACCCGAGCGCGTCAAACAGACGCCGAACGGACAGAGTTTCCCCTAACCGCCCAAGGCTCATCACATGTACATTTTCATCAATAGAGAAAAGCACTAGCGGAAACATACACAAACGGCTTACACGAGGGTAAGCAATAGCCACGAGTGAAAGAAAAAGGAAACTAAACATTCACTTGTACTATGATTCATTTTTGATCATATACATTGCATTCACCTTGTTCATTTTCGAATTCCTTACATTTCATTTCATCATTTCTTTCTTACATCACATTTACCTCCAAAATACATATTACATTCCTTTTTCAACATCACTAGTCATCAAATACAAAAGATGAACATAGGGTACTCTACTAACAAAATGTAAACCCAACTCAACTCTGGTGGCCTCTGTCTAAGGCGCGATACCTTTACCTC
>NC_033638.1:2687948-2757359 GCF_001540865.1 Ananas comosus
CAGTCGCTCGCCGGCTCGTTCGATCGCCGCTCTGGGTGGGAATAGTGGGGTGACGAATACAACAAAGTTCCCAGTGGTTTGGGCGCTTCAACTATCACCACTTTCTGCCACTTGGGCTAATCAGGCGATATAGAAAAATAAGCTCATATAGTACCAATCTCTATACATGATGCGAATATGGCCCTGAATAATAACAGCAGAAATATGCTCAACATTAAATAAATGCAGATTATGCAAATCTTTGTTCTTTTCAGCTTACTCTTTGTTCTTTGTTCTTGCTCTTTGTTCTTTTTCTTTATTCTTTAATCTCAAGCCGGCGGGGGGGCCTAACGGAGGTTTCGGCCATATTAACTTGCTTCACCATTAAAGTCCATCATCCGCAGGAACTCACGCCGCTAGGGACCGTCCTTCGGGGTTACTCCAACCGGCTGATGGATAATCCCGAGCGCATCGCCCGAGGGGAGCATCCGCCCTCGAGCACGGACTCATTAGCAGGAGTATGATCATGATCTTAACTCAAAGATTTATAAGCTTCAATCTTGACTTTACACTAGCGTTCTAGTGTTGCTTTATGTCACTTTATATGCCACTCTAGCAATCGTTGTTCTTACTTTTCTTTACTTTTGCCATCTTTAGCATTCTTGTTCTTTACATTTCTCGTTCTTATTGCCCCACTTTACTTATTTACACATTGTCATTTCCATCATTCTTTACATCACTTTGGTTCTTTGGTCACACTAACTCTAGTGTCACTTTACTTTAGTTTTCGAATGCCACTCGATCTATGTCATTGTGTCACTCTGGTCTTTTTGCTCACTTTGGGTGCTCACCTTCTCTCATGCATACACATAGGGTTTTCGACTTCACATAGTCCTCATCCATCATATTTATGCTAGTCGTACTCACAATCATGCATCGTTACGTTTTCATCGTTACTTTTACCTAAAAGCATGCAACAAGGTATATACATATGCTCAATTGAATGACACATTAGGCATAGAGAGAAGTTCAATGAGTTTGAGAAGCACCCTCCACTTCGTAGGCTTCAAAGTGCTCCGATGATTTTCTTGGGATTTTAGACGTCTCTTTCTTTACCTGCGGCAAAACGAAGCCAAATTAGGCTTATTTGGCCATAACTTTACATTGCTTTTCGTAACATTAATCCGAGGCACACCAACGCGTCGAAATACCCCAATTAGGTTTCTAGAGGTCAATTGCACTTAGAAATCCCATGAGAAAAAGCCCAATTTGGTGCCCTAGCTCCAATACATATGTCAAACCTAGGGTTTGATCTCATTGGGAAGCCAAAAATAGCTTCATAACTCTAAGAGTTCATCTAAACCATCCTAGCTCATTCCTAACCCTAGTTTGGATTTCACCATGAGAGGGTCAAGCTTCCTTCAAGCTTTACCCCAAAGCACTAACCATGTCTTGATCTCAAAAAGCAAAAGAAAGCTTCAAAGACTCTAAATACTCCATTAAAACCATTTCTAGGTTAATCCAAACCCTAGTTTGGAATTTAGCATGAGAAGGGGCACAACTTTACCTTTAAACTTGCTCCTTTTCAAGCTAGAGAAGAAGGAGGAGAGTTTCTTCTTCTTCCTTGTCTTCTTCTTCACTTTCTTCCTTCTTTTCTTTCCTTTCCTTTGTCTTCTTCTTCTCCTTCTTTGTCTTTCTAGAGAGAGAAAGAGAGAGAGAGTGTGACGGGAGTGGAATGAGAGAAAAGCCTCATGTCCCTCATACATAACCATGTGGGCTGCAAAAATGCTAAAAACCCCTCAACTTTCACTCTTTCACACAACCTGGACTGGGCAGATTTCGGGCTTGGGGAGCCGGTCCACGACTAGGGACCGGTCTCCGAGAGCTCTCCAGCGCAGCTAGAGCTGCTGCGCGCAATGCGACCGGTCTCTCTTTGAGGGGACCGGTCTCTCGGGCACCGGTCTCTCAGGCAGGACCGGTTCCCGAGAGTAATCCTCCAGTCTTAGCCGATTTTCGGCTGTTCATTTCATACGCGTTCGGGGACCGATCTCTCCACCAGGGACCGGTCCCGAGAGCTCAAAACTGCTGAATGCAGATTTTGGATTCTATAGCTCTCGAAAACCTCCCGTAACTCGCTTCTTAATCGTTTTATACACTTCGGACTTTCCGAAGTGTACCGTCCTCGCACTTTGGTCAAATTTGACTAAAGTTCGATATTTATTTTCGAATTTTCGGTATATTAACATTCTCCACCCCCTTAAAATATATTCGTCCGGCGAAATTACGCATACCTGTTAACTCGTGCCGACTCAAATAGATGTGGGATTACTCTCGTCCGCCATTGTTTGCCCGAGCTCCCCAAGTGGCTCTCTTGCCACAAGCATGGTTGGCTATTGGAGCTACATATGGAATTCTTGCGACTTCGCCAACTTTTTCACTTCCGGATGCGAGGATGCACACCGGGCTACTCCTTCATAAGAATATCCTTCACGAAGCGTCTACGGGCTCTGATATTCCAATAACATTTTTATGTCGCGTTTCGGATATACTTTCGAATGATTTCGACACCATGAACACACATTTGAACTCCCGGACGTTCTCGGGTGGTAGGTGCGAGCTTGACGCCACCTGCACCCACGCGCTCTAATATCTCAATGGTCCGACATATCGGGACTTAGCTTCCCAGCGGACCCCGAATGCGTTGTAACTCCTCGCTATCGGCGATACTCTCAGATACACGGTCTCCAAACCGGCGAACTCTCAAAGTCCTTTTCTTCTCTGTTCGGCATAACTCTTCTTCGAGATTGTCCCGTCGCAACCGTTGACGGGCAGGCGAACTTTTTTCTCCGCCTTCCCCGCCCACATCGGCGGCCAAGAGCGTCCTCATCGCCACGTGCGCTCCGATGGATGTAGAACGACACTTACGTCCATACAGTGCCTCATAAAGGGTACCATCGGTATACTCTTTGTAGCTCATTATTGTAGGCGAAACTCCGCCATAGGCAAAAAGATCATGCCATCCACTTTGTAATCTTAGCACAACACTCTCGACAGATAATCCTCCCAAAAAGGGGATATTGTATCGTCGCGCTCTGACTGTCCATCACTCTTGATAAACCTGACTACAAGTGCGAGCCGTGCTATCCACGCGTTTGCAAAACTCTTCCAAAAGTGGGATGATGAATCTGGGGTCGCGATTCGACACGATCGACACTGGAACCCATGAAGTCTCACACACCTCGTCGAGAATAACTTGGAGGCCAACTTATCTCCCGACCACGTAGTATGTATCGGCAAGAAGTGTGCTGACTTTGTCATCGATCCACTATCCCCATATTGCATCGTCGTCCCGCCTTGTGATCGAGCAAACCGAGTTAACAGCTCCATCGCTATTCTTCCCATTCCAAACGGGTATGGAGAGCTTTTGTAGCTTTCCCGCCGGAAATCAGCGCTCCTGCTTCTAACTTGTTGCTACGTTAAAAAACATTGGGCCAGAACTGCCCCAATATTCGTCTTCATACCCGCACCAACAATGTCTCTGTCAGATCGCTTGTAATTTAGTGCGGCCCATGGTGTATACTATAGGGAGAAGTTGGTGCGCTTCTTGTATAAGTCGCCCTTCGTAACCAACATCCTTGGCAGCACGCCATCGATTTATCCCTCTCCGGGCCTGATCAACGACGGCCCACATCCACATCCTATAAAATATCTGTTCGAAATTCGATTTCAAATCACAACCCATTCAAAATTCGATTTCGAATTTCGAATTTCGAATTTCAAATTCCCAACCAATTCCCAAAATATTCTCCAACAACCCATTCAAAATTCGAATTTCGAATTTCGATTTCCCAACCAATTCCGAAAATATCCTCTAACAACCCATTCAAATTTTGAATTTCGAATTTCGAATTCCCAACCTATTTTCAAAATATCCTCCAACAACCCATTCAAAATTCGAATTTTGAATTTCGAATTTCCCAACAAAATCCCAACAACCCATTCAAAATTCGATTTTGAATTTTGAATTTCGAATTTTCAACCAATTCCCAACATATCCTCCAACCATCGAACAACCCATTCAAAATTTGAATTTTGAATTTCGAATTTCCAACCAATTCCCAACCAATCCCAAATATCTTTCAACCAACTACAACAACCTATTCAAAATTCGAATTCGAATTTCGAATCCCTCAAAATATCTCTCACCACTCCTCCCATTATAAATACGAGAACCGAAATCAAACTTCGGGGAATTTTTTTACGGAGACGATACGATACACAAAGAAAAAAAAAATAGATAGATTGCTACACTCGTTCCGACATACAAAAAATTTAAAAAAAAAGGGGATATCGCCGAGCCGTGGAAAGGAGGAGGATCGCCGAGCCGCGGAAAAAAGGAGAAATCGCCGAGCCGCGAAAAGTAGAAAAGATCGCCGAGCCGCGGAAAGGTGGAGGAATCGTCGAGCTGATTCATCCAATCCGTCATTTGATCAACAGGTAAAGAAAAAAAAAGAAGAAAAATGAAGAAGAAGAAGAAAAAAATCTCTTTTCTTCCCCCTCCTTTTTTTTCTTTTTTGGTCCTGCGATCGTAGCTATCCATACCATCTAAATGGCTTCGATGGGAGAGTGGAGGGGAATCTTTGATTCCCCGAGATTCCCCGTTTCTTCGGACCTCTCAATACCCCATTCGAAGTTGTTGATGATGGAATAGGTGATCTACATTGTCGCGACCACCCCAACATCGCCGGCTTGATACTTTCGAAAGAAGAGGGGAGGGGAATCTTTGATTCCCCGTTTCTTCGAACCCTTCAATATTTCTTCGAAAATGTCAAATCAAATCCGACGACCGAACAGATCCGTGCCACCATCAACAACTTCGCCGACGACATCTACAACATCGCCGGTTTGATACTTTCGAAAGAAGATGGGAGGGGAATCTTTGATTCCCCGTTTCTTCGGACCTTTCAACATTTCTTCGAAAATATCAAATCAAGTCCGATGGCCGAACAGATTCACGCCACCGTCATCAACTTCACCGACGACATCTACAGTATCGCCGGTTTGATACTTTCGAAAGAAGAGGGGAGGGAAATTTTTGATTCCCCGTTTCTTCGGACCCTTAAATATTTCTTCGAAGATGTCAAATCAAATTCGATGACCAAACAGATCCACGCCACTGTCATCAACTTCGTCGACGTCATCTGCAGCATCGCAAGAAGAGGGGAGGGGAATCTTTGATTCCCCGTTTCTTCGGACCCCAAATCAAAATTAAAACGGGGATTTCTTCGGACCCCAAATCAGAACCAAACGGAAATTTCTTCGGACCCCAAATCAAAATTAAAACGGGGATTTCTTTAGACCCCAAATCAAGATCAAACGGAGATTTCTTCGGACCCCAAATCAAATTGAAAAATCAAATCTAAATTGGAGAATCAAACGGGGATTTCTTCGCACCCCAAATCAAAATTAAAACGGGGATTTCTTCTGACCCCAAATCAAAGCCAATTGGAGAATCAAACGGGAATTTCTTCGGACCCCAAATCCAAATTGGAAAATCAAATCCAAATTGGAGAATCAAACGGGAATTTCTTCGGACCCCAAATCAAAATTGGAAAATCAAATCCAAATTGGAGAATCAAACGGGGATTTCTTCGGACCCCAAATCGAATCCAATTGAAGAATCAAACAGGGATTTCTTCGAACCCCAAATGAAATTGGAAAATCAAATCCAA
The DNA here is from genome assembly GCF_001540865.1 of Ananas comosus. NCBI lineage: Eukaryota > Viridiplantae > Streptophyta > Magnoliopsida > Poales > Bromeliaceae > Ananas > Ananas comosus. The sequence goes on from NC_033638.1 coordinate 2,693,660, forward strand.
ATCGAAATCAAACGGGGATTTCTTCGGACCCCAAATCAAATTGAAAAATCAAAACGGAGATTTCTTCGAACCCCAAATCCAAATCGAGATCAAAAGGGGATTTCTTTGAACCCCAAATCAAACCAAAATCAAAAAAGGATTTCTTCGGATCCGAATCAAGTTGCAAAATTAAAAGAGGATTGCCTCGCATCCGAAATAAAATTGAAAAGAAAATCAAATTCAGATACAACCCAAATCAAACCAAGTTCAAATCCAAACCAAATCAAACCAAGTTCACATTCAAACCCAAACCAAATCAAATCCAAACCCAAACCAAACCAAATAGAACCCAAAACCCAAATCCGAACCAAGTCCAAATAAAACCCAAAACTCAAATCCAATCAAGTCCACAAATAAACCCAAACCAAAACTCAAATAAAATCCAAACCAAATCAAATCCAAACCCAAACCAAACCAAAACTCAAATCAAATCCAAACCCAAACCAAACCAAAACCCAAATAAAATCCAAACCAAATCAAATCCAAACCCAAACCCAAACCCAAATCCAATCCAGTCCACATAAGAACCCAAACCAAACCAAGTCCACATAAGAATCCAAATCCGGACTCAAATCCAAACCAAGTCTACAAATAAAATTCAAACCCAACCCAAACCAAGTCCACATAAGGACCCAAATCCGAATCAAGTCTACTAACAAAGCCGAAACTTGAACCCAAATCCATAATTCAAGTTTACAAATCAAATTCAAACCCAAATCAAATACAGTCCACAAATAACCCTAAATCCAAATCCAATCACAAATAGAACCCAAACCCGACTTCCAATTTGGATTCATACCCAAGTTCATGAACCAAATGAACCAAATTCATGAACTATGAACCAAGTCCATAAACCAAGTTCATGAACCAAATGAATCAAGTTCATGAACCATAAACCAAGTTCACATACCTAATTCATGAACCATATCCAAGTTCATGAACCAAATCCCATATACCCCATCTCATAAATCACAACCTAAGTTCATGAACCATAAATCATAAACCAAGTTCATGAACCATGAACCATGAACCATGAACCATGATCCAAGTTCATAAATCAAACCAAACCAAATCTCATGAACCAAATCCCATGAACCATAATCAAATCTCATGGACCAAATTCCATAAACCATGTACCAAACCTCATGGACCAAATTCCATGAACCATATATCAAACCTCATGAACCAAATCCCATGAACCAATATCAAACCTCATGGATGAATCATATATAAAACCTCATGGACCAAATTCCGTGAATCATATACTAAACCTCATGGACCAAATCCCATAAATCATATACCAAACATCATGGACCAAATCCCATGAACCATATATCAAACCCCATGGACCAAATCGCATGAACCATATACCAAACCTCATAAACCATACACCACATCCTATGAACCAAATCTCATACACCACATCCCATGAACCGAATCTTATACATCCTATACACCAAACCTCAATGAATCAATACCCAAATATCATGAATCAATACCCAAATATCATGAACCAACACCCATATCTCAAGAACCAATACCCAAATCTCATGCCCAAAGTTCATCATGAACCTCTTTTTGCTCTAGCTCATATACCTAGAGTGAAAATTAAATATCGACTACCCCTCATACATATACTTAGGGCTAAGTCAATTGCCTTAGCACATATAACTAAGGCAAAACATCTCCAACTCGACCGAGTTCTAAATTATATACTTAGAATTCAGTCAAATGATATTCGAACTCTAACACATATACTTAGAGTTCATCCGACTAACCCTAATACATACTCTTAGGGTCTAGTCAACCTTTTACTCTAGCACATATACCTAGAGTGAAAATCAAACCAAGCTCGACTAATCCTAACCCATATACTTAGGGTCTAGTCAGCCTTTTGCTCTAGCGCACCTACCTAGAGTGAAATCCATACCCGATCGAGCTCTAATACATATACTTAGAGCTCAAATCCGACGAAGCCTAACATAATACCTCAGAGCTTAGTCAGATCCTCACTCTAGCACATACAACTAGAGTGAAAAATATATTAACCTCGGTTAATCCTGATACATACATTTAGGAATTAGCCACTCTCTACTTTCGGGTAATATCAAATTCGACCTACCTCAATACATATACTTGGGGTTTGGTCACTCTAAGACATATACTTAGAGCCAATTAGACTCTAATACATAGAGTTTAATATCGACTATGTCTTAATACATATACTTAGGACCTAGTCAATCTCAAATCCAACTGAATCCTAACACATATACTTAGGATTCAATAAATCAAGACACGATCCATTCCATCCTCTATAAAAAGGTCTCTTAATCGAAGGTGCCCCAATGTCACGGGGGTAATCAACAATAGATGCTTGCATCTATTGGAAGCCATGGACTCGCAATACCTAATACCGATATACATATACATACTAATCTGAATCATGAATACTACACCACGGTCAAAATCCATCGACCGTGCGAGGTGCGTCATTCGTGGTGGCAGACACATACTAGTAGATCATTCATTTTGTGACACTAGTTGATATATTCATAGTAGTGGGACATTCACAAGGATCATTGTTGCATTGACAATCTTAGTTGTAGCAAACTTATACTTATGTTGAATAGTATGGACTGTTGAATAGTATGGAACTGTAGCTACATGATGACATTAGCTAGTGAAAATTAATGAAAGATTACTCAACCTATGGCATGTAGCTTAAAGATGGAAAAGCATATATGATTTCTTATATAAGTGTTTGTGCATGTGATAGTGTAGAATTCGCATACATGCTAAATGACATTTCATATAGAGACATGATATAGTTGAGATTATTCTAATATCTGTTGCATTTACATTTCATACTTCCTATATCATATTTATGCCTCAGTTGACCTAGTGGTGTATTTCGCCACTCTCGGCGGCTTACCCACTGGGAACTATTATTTAATAGCTCTCACCCCCATTGGTTGGTTGTTTTTGTTTCAAAGCCTTTCGCAGCGGGAAAGGCTAGGGATCGTAGCAAAGGAGGCAACGAATAGCTAGAGCCTCATGATTTTGCGATAGATGAACCCATGAGATTACTTAGTTGGTTTAGTTTAGTGGATTCTATTGTACTCTATGTGAGATTCTTTGTATTCATACTGTACCCTTGGTTAGAATTGTTGTAATCTTGAGGTTTTAGTTCCAAAATTTTGTATCTAGCTGTTGTATATTCTCGCTCTGATTACCATATTTAGGATGGATTTTTCTATTTCTCTCCATGATTGTTGTAGATGCCTTGTGCACATAGTGGTTTTGGTGTGCACGACGGGTCTGGGCACGCACCCAGCGGGCTTTCGCTGCAGCCTGGGGCGTGACAAGAAAGGTACCAAAAACATAAAGTACCAATCTATTACAAGCATTCAGCTCATTTACATCCAATTTACATTTTACATTTTCTTTTGTTTCCAACACAACCAACCATTACAAATTATTACAATTTGGTTCTATCTTTCAATTTTCACCCCTAAGCTAGACCAACTCGGGGTACTGCGATCTCTGGTCACAGTGGTAGGGCGCTATCTACGAAGCTACGCCCTTTTCTCGCGCCGCCGCTCCGCTCGCGTGTGGACCTGAAAAACGTGGGGTGAGAACTATGATCCATAGTTTCCAATGGGTACGGCCATCCAAGGGAAGAGCTCGACCCACCAGGTCGAAAGGAGGCACTACAAACATGTCAGTTCAACAGATATCCATAAATAATTTATGCAAATATTAAATACATGTGTATGCCTCACAACATGCAACATGCAATTCATGCAAGTAGATCTACTGATTCTACTTTCTATCTCACTATCCATAGCTCATCCAACTAGCTTCTAAGGTTTCCTCTACCTTAGATCTATATCATTTACCATTCGCTCTTAAGGTTTCTTCTATCTTAGCCAAGCTAACCACTCGACTCGATCTCGAGTCAATCATCCGCGGAATACCGTGCACAGCCAGGCTCGAGGTGAAGGACGTCTCACATGCACCTCAGCCTTGAATCCACTCGACTATAGGTCTTTCACAGGGTGAGGAGATACCATCGAACCCCGGACCACAAGTCGCTCAAGCTCAACGAGTGAGGAGAACCAACATACCCGCCTCAATAAAGCTCATACCGGGCGAGGAGAACCAACATACCCGTCTCAACAAAGCTCATACCGGGCGAGGAGAACCAACATACCCGTTGAATCACTGCCGAGCGAGGAGAACCAACAAACCCGCAGTTATGATTCACTTGCGCTTATCCGCAAGTCTCGACCGCTGCACTCGCTGCCCTCAATACTAGGGATTCCAGAATCCACTTTCCATGCCTCAATGGTTAAGCATGTACCCTATATTGTTGACCTTGCCTAGGTCCAAGCCATTCACATCCTAGTGGTTATTCTGCCACTATAATTCACAACCTAGGTTCAACCATACTATGTGTCACTACATGTCATAACCTAGGTTCAACCACGCTAGGTTCTATGTCATTTCCACCTAGATCCCGACTCTAGGTTCACTGTTCAACCTATGTTGGATGACACTAGGTTCAATGCCATTCAATCTACTTGTTATCCTAGTTGTCCACACCTAAAATTCGTAGTTTACATGTCCTTATTTTTCAATGGTTGAGTTCTCTAATCAACCTAGAGTTATCGATCCAAGTTCACATTCATATGAATCTAGTATATTCTCACAATATGTCAACATGCATATGTCCTCAGCATCTCATGCACATGTCGATATCATCATCGTCATCCGATGACAGGCAACATCATCTAGCATAATATGATTCATGCATTCCTATTATCATATACAACCTACCATAATATACATGCATCAACAATAAACCATACTTCACTTTGGCATGGAAGTGACCTAATCACTTCGGTGAAGCACAACCTACCTAGCAATACTTTCCGATTGCTTGTCGACACTTAAAATCGGGCTCACGCGGCACCCGTCACCCGATTCGGCTCGAACTTGCAATCGATCACCGAACACTCACTGATTTCCAACCTAGAGTTGTCAGGGGCTCTCCTCTAACCTTCAATTTGAGAATTAGGAGACCAATTAGGTTCAAAACCCTTAACCCCAAAACCCCTAATTTCCAAACCCTAGTTTTCTTATATACTCCAAAGATCCCAAAAACTCATGGAGCAACACACTTATCTAGCTTAGAATAGTCTAGGGATCTCTAGAATACCATTCATAAAGGATTTAACCAAAATCCTAAACTCTTACCCAATTACGAACCTCGAGTCGAAGGCACGCCGCAGGATCAAGCGCCCGAGGGTTCGATCCACCGCTCCCCACACGTTCCCGAGCTCCTTCTCCACCAAAACCCCAAGTTTGGGAGAGAGATCTAGAGAGAAAAAGAGAGGAGACTAGAGAGAGAAAGGAGAGCTTCTCTCTCTCTCAAGTGTGTGTTTGTGTGTTTGGGCTGAGGAAGAGAAGGAAAAGGAGAAGGTCCCTTTTATAAAAAGCCCCACCACACAATTTACCAAAATGCCATCCACCTGGGCAACCCGCGTGTACGGGGTCTGGACCTTGGCTCTAGGGTCCGGACCCCGAGAACACTTCTAGCTTGAAATGAGCTTCGTCCGCAAAACTCAAACCACACCTCAATTCAACTACTCGAGCAATTGAGGGCATCAATGCACCTCCCCACTCCGGAGTGGTCTTACGTTCATTGGAACGATCCAAAAGGCCCACTAGGGAGGATGTAAGACCCAAACACATATATGTTTGCACAGTGCAACACATAAAGTGCATTACGGTCTCCGTAATTCTCGGTGGCAGTGCAAGTCGAAATCCACCAACTCCACACGCTCTGCCACTTCTCACTACCCGGCTCACGAGGAACTTATTTCATTAATGCCACTGGATACCACTTTCCTTCGAGATCAGGACTACCTCCTCCATCCTCATGGTGTGGATCTAACAAGAATGCACCAACTGGTCGAATGGTCCACCACCACTACACAATGCATATGGGTAGACCTCCTCGAATCACACATGTGTTCACAGAGTGGCACTCTACCACTTCGGCCCATCCAAGAGTCTATACTACTAAGTACGACTCTTCATTGCATTTACCATCCCTTCAGGGAATACACTCCGATTCGATCACCGGCATTGCTTAGAAGCAATATCACAGGTGCATCGCCCAATCGCGAGTGCTCCAATCACAATCGGACTTTTGCTCTACAGCGAGATGACACACTTCGGCACATCTCCAATCCCAATCCACCAGAGAGCATTATCCTCAATTCCGCGTGACTATCCACTATCCAAGTGTCTTCTAGAGACCACTTCACTCTTCTTTTACATGCCACGACCAACATCAAATCGCCCTCACAATAAGTTCACACGAACATCTCGTTCGTGAACTCAAGCCAAACTCCTTGACATGGCTATCTGACAAATCGCTTATCTCGGCTTCACAAGTGGACCAAAGGCCACCAATCCTACGTAGGCCTACCGCCTAAACCTGCCTCAGTACGTGCAACGTCGGTCGCTCGCAAGCGCAGACCCAATCATTACTGGGTGAATTTCTCATTTGAGACTTCGTACACACTCGAACCAGGAGCAACCAAGACCCCAAACCACTACAAATCCTCGGGTTGGATCACAACCACACTCTCGGTGTACTATCAATCACACGATCCAACACGTGGCATTCTACGCTCCCGGGTCTAAGCTCAGACTACCGCCCCGACCAAAACCTCTCCCCTACCCGTAGGTATCGGGCCGCTGTCACACACAGTTGACTGCGCCTGTCCGTATGGCCCCAGGCTCCACAGTCCACAATGGTTCAGGCACGGATCGTCCTCAAGCAATATCCACCAACGTCGTCTCACACGACATGCTCTACCGAGCAATATGTATCTCTATCGGCTCCTAAGCACCTAGTGCGAGCCACCTAGTGCGAGCCACCAGCCCTACGAGTGATCCCTGGCACGCTTCACACCTAACAATGCTCAAGTGCTACTGCCAACACACTCTCACGGCTTATCCACATCCGCACTCTACGAGTACCTACACTCGAGCGTCTTACACCTTTCCATTTCAAACCGAACACTAGGCAATCTTGCCTATGCACATCGACCACGTAAGCACAATATCCTACCTCAGGTCGAGGTACCACTAGGCCCACACACCAAAACTCGACGACTAACCAACTATTTTCTCAGCAGTGATTCTACTTTCAATGCTTGGTTCGCCGAGACAACGTCCAGGACTCTCGGACTACTCGGATATCCTCGAATGTCATGACTCAACTCTCGCAATCAGTTACTTACATTGCTTCGAGAGTCGGCCCACTATCTTCATCTCTACAATGAGTCTAATTCGTAGACCATAGACCATCACCAGCAATTCGCTAGTGCCATCTAGCTCTCTACCTACTCCAGCAGGTGCTACGCTCCCACAACACGAGCATGCCCGGGTATCTATACATACCCATCCACATGGTCCCTACTATACACATGTATAAATAGTAGCAATTGACCACATGATAAATGCATGCAACACACCAATCCCACATCATGCAGAAGCATATAACTGCTTCAATTAAATCATACCTGCCATGATATCGTCAGCGGCAGTAGGCTCCTCAACTAGGGTCGCGTATCCGTGGCCACTCGGCGCCGCCGCGAACCCCCCGGTTGCCTTACCCTCGCTGGCTCTTTAGACCATGCCGTAGGCGGCACACCCGCAGGCTGTCCTGAAGAGGAAAAGGTCATCGCTAGTGTTAGGGCCCCGTTATCCCCTTGCGGACACTCGTAATTCAGGTGACCCGATTGCCCACATCAAGTGCATCTTCCTTCCTGTTGTACGCAGCGTCGTGCCCAATAGGAACCACTACAAATCACACGGGAGGATCAGGTAGAGGATGACTTCGGGTGTCGCTTGGAACTCAATTGACCACCCGAACTGCTCGACAGTGGCCTCACCCTCCCCACTCATGCTCCTAATATTCGCGCTCTTCATGCACGAAAGCGTTGCCTTGTTCCACCCACAAGGCCCGATCCAAGACTTCGGCAAAAGCTTGCAACTTAAGATTATGCACAGCTTCGAAAATGTCTGTCCGAAATCCCCGCACAAACCAATCGGCCATATCTTTGTCATCCCACACCACATACGGGACACAGTTCACGATACGGGAGAATTCCCGCTCATATTTCCTAACCGAGTAGTCTCCTTGTCGCAGCTTTCTGAACCTCTCCTGAAGCTTTCTTTTTTCACTATCGGAGAAATAAGCGGAGAATATCAATCCCCAAAACTCTTCCCAAGTCATAAGAGGGAGACTAGACGATCGGTTTCGCCTAACGCCTTTCCACCATATCTTTGCTGACTGTTTTAAACAATGCATGGCTAGGTGCACCTTGTCCCGCTCCAAGGTGTACAGATCCTCAAAAAGAGTTTCTATGGAGTCAATCCACATCTCCACAATCCACGAATCTACATCCTCTCCATCAAAGATAAGCGGATCAAATTTTTTGAAGGTCATGAGGGCCGCCAAAGCTCGCTCCCTCTCCGCCTCCACCTCTGTAATATTGGAAGTCGGATTGCCCGACCCCAACAGAAAGGTCGTCGCAGCGACTCCCGGTCGTACTCAACGAGCCGAAACTAGTGCGGTCACCAGCTGATCTACCGTCTCTTGGAGTCTCTTAATCTGCTCCTCCTGGCGCCTGGCATCCTCCCGCTGTCGCTGCACCACATCGGCTTGTTGCCTCATCACTCCCACGAGTGTGGCCAACTGATCGCGAAGTTTCAAGTCTCCGCTCGCCTCAGACTGCTCAGGGACATCACTTGTCCAGTCCCGCGCCGATCTAGTTGAAGATCGCCTACGCGGTGCCATCATTTCCTGAAACATGACAACTCGGTCAACTCTCGACCCTCTAGGTCAAGTACAAAACGATTAACCCAAACTTAAATCAGGCGAAAGTCATACAAGAGAGCCTATTCTCATCACTCGGTTTCATGTTGTCGCGCGCCAACATGAACACACTCGGCTGAGAATAGACCACACCTTGAATCGGCCTCTAACCTCCTTTTTAGAGGCGTACATATTTAATGGTATGAATTATCGAATCGAAATATTTATTATCTATTATCAAAAATAACTTTTAAGTACGAAGACGATTGTGCTCTCACGAGAGAGTGGGGTGAAGGTCAGGGGACATGCGGTGCGGGGTGGGTAGGTTGGGGAAGAGAGGCCTACCATTAAAAAAAAAAAAAAATCCAAAAATGAGGGCTTCCCATGTCATCATTTGATATTGGGAATTCATACAGAGGTATAGATTACTTTAATAATAATGGCCAATAATTATAGCGTGCAATAAATTAGTTCTTTAATTTTAATATTATTCAATTTAAATTAATTCTTCATGTAATTTAAATTACTTCTGTTTAAATTAGTTCCCATTGAGGATTTATATTAGTTATTCACTTTTAAGTTTCTTTAATTTAAATAAGTTTTTCATGTAATTTAAACTATCCTAAACTTTTTATATTTTGAAATTAAGTTAATTTATACAAATATTTAAAAAATTATCAAAAAATTTTAATAGTTTTCTTAACGACTTAATTAAAATATTACTATTACTCTATTTATACGAATACTTAAAAAATTATCAAAAATTTTATAGCTTTCGCTAATTTATACGAATACTTAAAAAATTATCAAAAAATTTTTATAGTTTTTATACTTGCATTCTATTAGCATATCGTAATACTAATAATTTTCACAAGTACCAATCTATAGTTACGAGAATTGCATAAAATATACTAATTAAATCTGAAAAAGTAAACAACAACGCATTCAAAATTTAAAGTCAAAATATTGTCGACTCAAATCAAACAAATTAAATAGCTAGATAGCAAAATCAAAATTTTAAGAGATTGAATAGACAAATCAAAATGGCCCATAGTTTAAATAAAAAGATTTATAAGCTTTTACCTAAAATCTTTAATAAGTGCAATAATGTAATTACCGGCTGATTCAAAAACAGAGATTTTTTGGTTATGGTAGATTTCTCGTCATACCATCACCACGCCTTTTTAATGTGCGGGAACCTTGTTGACAATATGCCCGCATCTCAATGTGCACTTAAATCCTGCTCACAAAACATAAGCCATTTAAAACAGAGGAAGAATCCAGATTTGTAGAAATTATGAAACTGCAATAACTACGCCTAGAAAACCTTTTGCCTCCATTTTAACTTCAACTCTCCCCAAATATCTACAAACAAAATAGCGCGAAATCATGAGCAAATTGTTGGGAATTAGGGTTTTATTCCAAACTAAATTACAAATACCCACTTAGAAAATTAAAGCCATTAATTCAGATATATCTCCAGTGCACTGTAGGTAAACAATCCAAATCAATTAAAAGCCGAAAAGAAAAATCAAAGGGCATAATTTAACACGGCCGACAGTTGAGAAGTCTCCATACACATTTTTAGATTAGTCATTGTTGACAAAGTGCAAGAAAATGACAAGAAGAGCCCTCGTCACAGAAAGGTGTAGAGATATCAAATGTTGGTTACATATACACATTTAATTTTTTAAGAAAGGCAACAAATGCTAGCGTATGTACATCAATACCATGTGTATATCTATGCCCTGAAAAAACTACTTTCACAGTTTGTTTCCTAATTGATTTATACAAACAATAAACCAATATATCTCAGTATAAGAAGATGCAACCCTGAGAAAAGCAATTCACAAGCGAAAAATATGATACAGAATGTAAAAGTTCGAGCAAACCACAGAAATATCACCATCCCCTAATCAACCTCACCCGCTGCTCCTAAAGAAGCTAAAGCCAAGCCGGTGAGTCAATCCGTCCATGATATTGCTGGCCCGGTTCTTCTGTACTACCAACGTGGCCCTTGTGCCGCCGGAGGTGTCTGCATCTTGAGTTACACCCTTTGTATCCAATGCGCTACAAACATCAGCGACCACAGGATCAGAGCTTGCAGTATTATTTGTAGTAGCCACTTCAGCCGTCTCTGATCCTTCACTATGAAGTGAAGCACCGTTAGCAGATCCGTTGCTAGCGCTCACTGAATTGCAATTTCCTGTTGTCTCCGGTGGTAAATTAGATGGCACTACAGAGTCTTTCATGGCGGCGGCGTGTGATTGAGATGTATCGGTCAATATATTGGATTGAAGAGTTTGCACGTGTGTACGTTCTAAATCCTTAAGGGACAAGATTATTGCTTCCATTATCATCTGCACTCCAAGGAAACAGGAAAAGAATATTGTGAATTTCCAATAGTGTAAAAGGATAATAAGAGTTTATTCTGGTAAACATTTTCCCCTACATATTCAACCTACCCTTTGTTCGTCTTCCACAGTGCATGGTATTTCTGATAGGCCATCAAAAGAATACTCCAAATATTCCCCATCCTCAGCAGTAGGACTAGTTAACTGCCTCTCTGGGTGGTCGTTGGGAAGGTTAGTGGGACAAACCCTAGAAGATGAGGGGCCAACACCACCTTCAGTCACCTTTTCCTGCAGTTACGCACACAAATTAGGAAGAATGCTGTGAATTCCTGCACATAGATGGCATTGTCATAAAATGTCCTGAAGCACATTATTATGACAAATGATAGGAACCGTGAGAACATGCTTCATTTGACAATTTCTAATTTGCAGGCTATCTAAATGGTCACAAAGTTGACATCATGTTGAAAACGCAGATAAATCTAATTTGAATTTCCAACTGTATGTAGGAAGTATAACCAGAGCAGTATCTAAGAGTAGAACTACATTGTCTTATGCTCCATTTTTTTAAAAAAAAGTAAAAGCATAAATTAAGTAGTACAGCGTAGAAGTACATACAGGGTATGTTTGAATGATTTCTTAGTTCACATACATAAGAACAAACGAATTGATTTTTAAAGTAATTAAGCTCGAATAAAACTACTAAAATGAATGATCTGCACTTCTGCAAACAACCACATAGCTTATCTGCTACAGGAGAATGCCATCAAGAGCACAAATGAGGTTCCAAATTACTGATCAATCATACCAAAGGTGAATTCAAGGATTACCTCAGATGCATCACATCCTTCTTGGGTGGAAAGACCAGATGGGACCTACAAAGTCATCGAGAGAAATGCACATTAGGCTGTCTTGGGAGGAAATACGAGATCGCTCACTGCTAGTCCTACATTTTAAAAGTTTCTGATGTTTTTCTAGGTTACCCAATAATAATAATAATAATAATAATAATAATACACAAAGGGTTGAAGGAGTGCCAGCAAATGTTCAAGACATAACAACCAAGGTCAGTTAATAACAGAAAATTTACTGTAAACACAAGGAAAGAAGTTTAAAAGTTAGTGTGAACACTGCTAGGCCGAGCAATTGAGAATTTCAAACCAATTTCTATTGTCAAACCAGTGCAGTATTATTGACTCTGCATCTGTGACTATTACTAAGAAGCCATAGCTTAAGAACTTTGAACTTTGTAGGCTACATTCCTGGTCAAAATTTATAACAAATTCTTGAAAAGGAATATGTGCTTTATAAAGCAACATTTTAAGCATTCAGAATCATGACTATTCTTCCACATACCTAAAATCACCATAAATCAGAAATGCAACAACCCAATTTTCCCGTAAGTAGTCAAAGTTTCCATGCCCATAAATGCACATTTGAATAATTTATTTTGAATATTTTAAAATCTACTGAATTACACCTACTGAATTACCTAACTACATCATATTGATGAAAACAACAAAATATTCTGAACCACACACACTTGATTGATCAACACAGCCCCAACAATATGCCTGGATGTCCAACACTGCATTATGAGTCTTCAGTCTAAATGATTTGCAGCCAAAAGAATAGGCATATGAACTATATTTCATTTAACTTGGTAATCCAGTGTTTCTTCATGGAGAATGAATCACTTTCATACAGACAATTAACCAATAATCCACTGATCTATCATGAGCATCTACCATTCAGTTATGTAGTGTTTGTCCCGATAGAGGGAAATCAATGAGAGATTACCATAAGGAGATCAAGGTCTAGGATCAATTAGAGTAGATCAACAATTTGACTTTATTCGTCTGTTTAATAGTTAATAGAATTAATGCATCAAGCCTGAATTCGCCCAACCTATTAGGGTGAACACGAGTTACCCTGATTAAACGCGACATGTCCAATCTCATGTGGGTAATGGCAGGCCATAGGTTTCCTGCGGGGTTTCATGAAGTCTCTCCCATTCTTTTGGCAATATGAGGTTTTTTTTGTGTAGACATGTCCAATCAATACAAAAAATTGAATTAGACCTGAAAATTCAACTTCTACACTAGCAATTGACATAATGTAGTAAGATGAATACTGACCTCTGTCCTACTCATGAGCCTCCTTGAACGCAATTGAGCAATAGCATCCTCAGTCGTGGTAGTTACTTGTGCTGCCTCATGAAAGAAAAGTTGGTGATTACTAGTAAATAGAGTTCTGGCTCTAAATAAATATCAGCAGAATAATTCCAACGCATGGTGTGCAAATCTTGCCTGCAGGTGGTTCAACAAAATTATGATTCTCGTATTCTATGTCATGCATGGTATCCCAAGGACCCTGCATTGGAAATCAGCCATGGAGTTAAAGGTCGAAGTCGAAAGTATTAACCAAAAAAACTATAGCATACGCTACCTGGTCAAAGTAGTTATGCATCGTATCGTAATAGTGATCATCAGGCATATCAGTGGGCGGATTTAATACGTTGATGAAAAATATTGTTATTGAATCAAAATAGAACTGTGGGCGAGGAGAATTGTGATCCCCGTCGAATTTTATGATGTTCTTGTCTCCCTGCAAATTCCCAAATTTAGTGGCGCAAGTAAACTATGATATATGATATCAGTAATTTCACAAATATAAAAAAAAATAAATCATACAAAAGCATTAGATTTTGTCTGACAGTATGATTAAAAGCAGCCTTTAAAACACCTTAACTTCTGTATCCCAGAAAATATCACATAAAATTGTTATCACACAATCAACAAAATGACCATCCTTACTTCCCTTGAGTTCGGATCAAAGGGGCCTGACAAATAAACTGTATAATGTATATACAAAACCAATATTGCACATTCTTGTCTTATAGCTCTTCCTTTCGCAGGACACTATTGATTTTGTAACCTAGATAAACCAACTAAGAATATATTTGCAAGGCGAGAAATACTTGATACTTCTAGCTAAAACATTCGATAGTGCATATGGGACAATTGTGATATCCAAGTACTAAATATCAGGATTGCAACCATGAGAGCATGTATGATCCAATGACAAGAGAGTGGACAAGAGGAAAGCTGACGGAGAAGAGACTTACCATATAAGATTCATATATGCGATCAGAATGGTGAGGACGTATAAAATCATCATCTGTAGCATGTCCTAGTAAAGCTGGAACAAAACAACGCTGCGCCACCTACAAGTTGACAGATCAAATACATTTTTATATTAGAGATAGCATTAAAAGAGTGACAAACAAGAATAGATATTTATCAAAGAAAGATCAGAATGACAATTTAAGGATTCAGCTAATAACCAACTTAAAACAAAGAAGATAGAACAATTTAAGTATTCAGCTATTAACCAGCTTAAACAAAGAAGATAGAACATGATTTCCGCTACAAATCTGCAAAATTACGCTAACATATATAATAGTAGCTTTTCAATTATGAACTGATGAACATAATATGTGCAAGGAAATGTCGTGAGCCTACATAGATTGTTCCACCACTGAAACAATAAAGAAGGAAAGAGAGGAATAAACAAGAGAGCTGACATTAGGATAATCTTAGCTAGCTGTTTGAACATGAGATTCCATTATATCCATTCTCAAAGGTCAAAAAATTTCAGAAAACAAGACAGTGAATGATCTCTTCTTAGAAACTTAGATGGACATTTTGCACATCATTATAATGCATAACTAGTGAAGGCACCCGCGCGTTGCGGCGGGTCGATTCCATAGAAATAAATAAAGCTAAAAAATAAAAAAAACAATAGCTATTACAGTAAAATATAAGAATAAAAATATAAAAAGGATTAAAAAAATTTAAAAAAATTATAAGAATAATAAATTATATTTATAACACAGTAGTTCGAGTCTGAAATTGCAACTCATTAAGGTTTGAGAACTAAAACTTCATGTGCCTCATACTTTGAGCAAAAAAATATAACACATTAAAACTCGAGGACTAAAGTGTCATATGTCTTATAGTTTGAAAATCAAAAGTGTAATTTATCCTTTTTACATTTTAATTTTATTTCAGACAAAGACATAATTGAGCTTTATTTGAGGAAAAAATATGTTAAACTATCTAACAAATTTTAGAACACCTAATTGTTAAAATTAAAAGTCGACCAAATTGATCGCTCATCAGACTAAACATGGTATTGAAGTTTAATATTAAAATCAAAGTAAAAACGTACAAAATTTTTCTAAACTACGAACCATTTTGAATCGGCTATCCAACCTTTCAAATTTTATTTTTACTATCTAACCTTTTTATATGTTAGATTTATGTCAGTTAATGATACTTTGATTTCAAAATTTGAATGCATCGTTTAGTTTTACAGATTTAATTAGTACTCCATGTAATTTTCACAACTAAATTTATTAAATAAGTAGTTAACTTAAATTTCATCCATCGCTCTTTTATTTTTTATTATACAATTTATATCTAAGTTATCAATATTATAAAATTAAAATTTATATTTAATACATACAAAACTATTTAAAAATACGCATATATTTTAAAGTTTTATAATAAGAGAGAAAAATTATATTAAATTTTTTGAAAAATAGAAAAAGAATTAAAGATAAAAAAATTTAAAAAATATAAAAAAGGGGTGGCCCCGCCTGGACCCACCCCCTCTCTCCTTCCCGCTTCCGGCCCGCCCGCCCCGCCCCGGCCGCTCTCTTCCGCCACCTGTACTCGTAACTCTCGTTTCAATATTTTAATATAGATTAGAAGAAAGCAGATATAAAAACTGCCTAACGACGATTTTGCAATGGATACCTCAAAAATATGTATACATAGCCACACAACATGCGTATAGACGCACAGATAATGACACAATGCCTCAACCCAATACTTCAATCAATATGTGCTAACATAGCCACAGCCACATATTAAGTTGGATAGTTCAATCTACAATCAATAAATTCAGCTTCTTGTTTGATGAAAGTTTAGTTAAAGAATCCCTCCCTCAGAGTCCAAACTGTAGGAATTAGTTCACTTTTTGCGAATAACAAGTGTGAAAAAGATCTCAAGTAAACAAGTTGAATCAGTAAAGATTTGCTTGGCATGGCTACCAAGTAAAGACAGGCCATGTTCGAAGAGTCCATAGTGTAATAATTGTCCATTTTATACTGTAACTTTAAAACCTAATAGAATGCAATGAAGATAAATACACAAACTAGAACAGAATCCACAAAATCCATCATATAAAAAATACCCTTTTGCAACATACACAGAGAGACCATATAATATAAAGCTAGAACAGTTCCTTGAACCCAAAGGTTTCGGTGGAGCACCAGATTATCATGATATATAGATAAAGCGTGGAGAAAAAAAAAAAGAAGAAAAAAAATGGAGAAAGATAAAATTCCTTTAAGACAGCTTACATTCTTAAGAAACTAGAACAGCGAGATAAACTAAAAAAAAAATCAGTACACGCTCAAAAGAAATAGCAGGCTAGCCATAGCACATGCAGAACAATCAACTTTATACAATTAGATCATAAATATAAGAAGTAAATCCTAATGCCTTAGCTTGAAATGACATAACTAGTTCAAAGAACTCAACAACATTCATTTTTCGCATAAGTTTCAGGAGAGGAAAGCTAACCGGGATTGAGTCAAGATCCATGATGTCAAAGTTAGCCTTCTTCTTGATAATCTTGCGCATATGCTGTATTGCAAGTTTTACCTGAGCATTTAACTAGCAATCAGATCATGTGCAAATAAAAAAATAGCTGTTATTGGCGAAAGACTGTGTGAACAGATAACATGCCAGAAGAAAACTTCTGATCAAATTATCCCAGGGAAGACATACATGTAGATATAGGATCATCAAAATCTCACCATTAAAACTCAGCTGAATTAATCTTAAATTATCTTAAGACAGCAAACTCAAAACCAAAGATTTAAATGCCTCTCGGTACAGGCCGTATCTACCGTACCGTATCGTACCAACAAGATATCGGCACGATACAGCACCCATGCCGATGGCACAGCTCAAAACCCTCTATTCTTCAAATTAGTAAGTAATTTTCTCAATAAAGTTCAAAAGATTTGATAAAGATACATAATAAATCGTTAGAATACTTTATTGCTAAAGAAAATAAATATTTCATGTCATTATGTGTCGGCACACGTGGATTTTTTGTAACTGACACGCATCAGCACGGCCTAGCACACATCGTGCTGTACCGTACCGGCAAGTTTCCAGCACGAGCCCGTGCCACAACACTTAAATCCATGCTCAAAACGAATAATTATAAAGGCAGGCAAGAAAGTTACTGACGAAATAGAAAAGTTAGCCTATCAAGGTAACCAAGTAATCTTGCTTAGATAACTTTCTGCCTAAAAGAACTAGTCAAAAGAAAAACATGACAGATTCAGAAAAGAAATTTTGTCACTTCATCACATAGTTGTGACTATTCTAGAGATTTCCAAGGTTTTGCAACAATTAAACTGCCAGAAGCAGATGCATCCCTTGAAGCAATATGAAAAGACTAATGAGAAGAAGACAGGAAATTATGCAATATATATGACAATCAAGGAAGAAGACAGCCCTTTTCAATGCTAAGAATACACACTCAATATGCTAGCCTTATTGACAACTGATCTTATTTGATTTTTTAGGACATACCTGTACTACAGATTAGACATCCAATGCAACCATCATTTCCATTTTCAAAATGATTCTATAAAACATGTAAAATTTTGATATTTCTGCAAACTTGAAAAGAAGTTGGAAATTTTATTTAAAACTAACAATAATACATAAAAAGAACAGTCTGCACGAGTATCTAAATAAGGAATTCACAGTTCCAAGATAGATGTATAAATTTGAAGAAATCACCACTGAATTTA
Source organism: Ananas comosus (assembly GCF_001540865.1). NCBI lineage: Eukaryota > Viridiplantae > Streptophyta > Magnoliopsida > Poales > Bromeliaceae > Ananas > Ananas comosus. The sequence goes on from NC_033638.1 coordinate 2,711,856, forward strand.
TGGCAAAATTTTCATTTAAGTCACTGAACTTCAATTTGTTTCAACCAAGACATGAACTCTCTAATTTTTGTTTCAGCTTGCTCGCTGCTCAAACTCCAAATACTTTTTCAAATGAAGTGATGATGTAACAATTGATCCAATTGTCAAGAGATGGCATCGCAATGTCAGCCAGTTTACTTAAACAATAAAATCATCTCAAAACTATCATCATTCAACTATAATATCATCTCAAAGAGATGATTAATAATCGAATCAGCAGCCACATCATCTCAAGTACTAAATTAGCAGTCATGTCATCTCCAAGAGATGATTTGTAATTAAATTAGCTTTTTCATTATTATTTCACAATTACAGGGAGTTTTAAGAGAAATCTTAGTGAAATGAATGGAAGGTAGAACTGCTAAATTAAAAAGAGGAATCAAAATCAAGTGTACTCAAATCACATGATACAATGAAGGGAACTAATGAAACACACACTATTCAGTATTCACCATGATGTGCAAAAAAAGGACCGTCATGGTAGCAACACAACCATCAAACAACATTTAACTTCGGAACTAAGAAGCATGATGACAACCAGAGGTATCAAATAAAATGATTATAAATTATTAACAAATGACAAAGAATGTTTGTCTAGTACAATTGCCCTTAGAAGTGCTTTTCTTTTACCGTGAACTTTGGCAAGGGATATTTGTATGTATCAACAAGTTCCATCATCAAGTCCACCAAATTAGAGAATGGGCTATCAAGAACCATTCCTGCAATAGACGGATCTTCAGCTCCATACATCAAGCTGTGGAAACAAGGATAAAAGTTATGTAACATATATAGATATTGACACAGTACAAGACTGCAAGATTCAACTACCCATGTGAACAGTTATTATAGCCTTTTTAGATACCGACAACTCATAGAGATGCATACCTAGAAAAGAAGAATAACTTTCGAGGCACGTCCTTTAGGAAAGAAATTTTTAAACAACAAAATCATAAAGTCAAAAGGAGGTACTATCTTGCAGTCTTCTGTTTTGAATTCAAATATAATTCCGCTGGTTATTCATAGGTCAACCCCCGTAAATACAATGCCATCAAGAAATCAAATGCAATTGTAAGACTGTTCAATTGCAATTGTGATACTGTTTTCATGTTAATCAGTTTTAAAGAAGTGCATTGAGTATGAAAAATTAAAAGATAACAGTAAAAAAGAAAGGGCAATTGCAATTACTTTAGAACCTCATTGGGATAATTGTTTATACAATTCAAGGCATTATGTTATTATTTAGTTGTTGTCTGGTAAAATATGATTTTCCAGCTAGGTACACACTAAATTTGATTGGTTCATGTACAGCTCAAAATGGGAGTTTGGAATCTAGTTACCAAGTCAACTGAATCTTCAGCATGTATCCTGCATAACAAATCTATAGCAGCAACAATTTGCACGGACTGACAAAATTAATATCTTAGACTTAACACGACTGACAGAAAATACGAGACATTAGCTCAAAAATTTATAATTAAAAGCTCCAAAGATGTCTGTGTAAATGCCTGCTTACTAAGCAATTAATTCAACATGCAGACAAAAAGCCTATATTATTAATACTTTAGTGACAGCAAATAAAATTTCCCAGGTAAATAGCGAAAACATGTATTTGTCTTAAACAAGGCAGCTAGCATTTTTAATAATCTGATGCATTATATAGAGCAAATATGTGCTGAAATTCATAAAAAGGACCTTGTAACAGCACCCATTGAGCGGCCCCATAAACCAATGCAAGATATGTTACCATCAGTCCTCAAATAATCGACCACCGCTCTAAGATCCTCTCTCTGGCATTAACCAAACAAAAATAATGTCAGAAGAGATTATTCAATGATAGTAATTATATTCACAATTGATTAATGTGCAACATTATATGTCTTTTAATCACTAACAAATTTAACAACTTAAAACCACAACATTACCAAAACATAGGATAATATGCCAGCCAATCTACCCAAGCATTCTCGTATAGCATGCAAAAGGAATTAAGTAGGCCCTTTAGCATCTATTGTAACAAGGGCTGTCCGACTGAATACAAAGTGTAATTTCTAGTTGCTCTAGCATAGGCTATTAAAATAAAACAGAAACGCCAATAATAAAACAACAACACCAACAATAACAATGAGAACTAGTACAAACTTACGGAGTTTCCATTTGATCGTTTTCATACAGAACAATGTGGAGGCTAATGCATCTCATTGAGGCTATGCATATCACTGCCATACTGAACCAGTTTATTTTTCAACATCTAAAGTCTTATTTGGCATTCTTTATGTTTATCTATTATTGTTTAAGCAAAGAAAAAGTAAAAAGCACTAAAATCTTGTTTGCAAACATGTTTGACTTGATAATTATGTTGCTTGTTCACTTTTATATCTTCGGCACATGGGGTCAAAATGCAGATGCTTCATTCAAATATACCTTCAATTAAAGCCTGTCCTGCTGCTTTGAAAAAGCAACTTGAAAGGGCTAGTTTGGGACTACCACAGGAAAAGCAGCTGATCATTATGAAAGAGTAATAAATACTGGTGGTGTTGCCGAAAATGAACATGATAAAAGGTTGGAAAACTGATGATACTAGAAAAATAGAAATTGAGAACCATAAAGTTAAAAAACAATATAAGATTTCTTACATCGGTGCCCATAGTTCAGCAAGCCACTAATCAACAACAGTCAAACCTCACCAGAAGCTCAACTAGTGCATAGGACTATATGCAACCTCAAAAGATGCTAAGTTGATGATCTAAATTTAAAAGAAGCAGAAAACTTGAAAACCAAGACAAAGTTGCTTCTGAGATCACTGTTGACTCAATTGTATATTCCTTAGGAAAGTACTTACTTCATTCCAGCCTAAGGTGACATGTTCTCCTTCAGAAAGCCCAGACCCTGAGAAGTCAAGTGTAAAGACTGTAATGTTTGACGGCAGCAGAATAATAGCAGCCTCACTAGCATCAGCCCTGCACCCACTGAGAAATAGAAGATATATGGCCTATCAATCATTAATTTACAGTGATATAATTAAATTATTAAGAAATTAACTGCAATATTGAACATTAAAATATAAATATAAGTAACATTTTATCATCACAAGGATGAGAACTGGAAGTTGAATCTGTTGTTTGTATATTATTAATTCAAGGTCCTTCAAGTAGTAGAAATTAACACTTCATCATCGCAAATATGATAACTGAAGATGAATCTGTTGTTTTTTAAATTATTAATTCAAGGTCCTTCAACTAATCAAAATTACTACTACACCTCCACAAGCAATTCTCAAGCCTAAAAAATAACTACCGTAGTCCATGGTTATGACCAACTATTATCATATGCAGATTCCAATTTAGAACGTATACATTTAAAAGCTTTAGGATAATTATACATCGGGTTGTCCATACTGCTAAAAGTAGGCACACCATGGTTTGAAGCACATCCAAGAAAGTCCAAAACAAAGAAAGCATGTTTTGATCTTAGATTGCTCATTAGAGTCTAGCATTTGAGATAGTAATATGTCTCAGTTAAATATTATTCACGGAAAGGACTTATTAAGGAAGATATGTTGGAGACTTGCTGCCATTTATGCCTATTGGCGCAAGTTGAAATTGCAGGAAACTCAGTTCATTGCCCCTTACAGTAGAGAAAAATGCAACACACAACTTTGCAGACAAATGCCTGCCAGCAGGGCAAGCAGTTATGCATTGATCAAGATCATCAGTAGCACCTTCAAAATTCTTTAGTCTTTGAATTGAGTTGAGATGCAAAATTATAATAATAATAATAATCAATCTGTAACAGCCTACTCGGCACATATCCCAAAATGATAGGAAGAACAGGTATAAGCAATAGCAGAAATGAAGCGCCTGACAACAAGGCTAGTCACAGGGCATTAGCACCCTCTTCAAATTTCTTTCCCCTTCAATGGTTCTCACTCTTTATTCTTGTAACAACATTATGGTAGAGTAAATACATACAACCAACTGAAATTACATGATGAGGATGTATGGACTCTATTTAAATAGAATTAGTTTATCAAACTGGAAGAGATGACTGAAGACAGTCACTATCTCTATTGCCTGTCTTCAAGCTAGTTACAATTTTTGGGTTTAACTTTTATCAATAAAGATAAAAACATGTATATGGCAGAAGAAATATTTACAATGCTCTTCAACCATAATATGGCTTTGCGAAAACATTATAAAGTGCCGACTTACTGTGGGACTTGATGAAAATTCATCAATTCACAAATGTACAAAATTCATTGTAATTGAGTATGTATTATGCTAGATAAACTAGTTTCTCCATTTTGCTCTGAATGAATTTTACAAAACCGGCAAATCTGAATGTATCCTATAACATACAAAACCAGAATGTAGGAGATCACTTTAACATGTTAAATATCAACATGCTTAAATTTACCTGTTCCCATGACAGTATATAACACAAGGAAGAGATTTTCCTTCAGGGATTACAAGGGGCATATAGTGGCTGCACTGAAGTTTCTTACCACGACCATTTGTAACCTGAATCAGTTTAGTAACATAAATGAGATCAACAATTAGAGGAACTAATAGTACCGATCAACTCATGTTAAATAAATTTCTCTTTCATCATAAGAAACCCGCAACTGTATTTAATTTGTGTACGTCAAATTAGTTAACAGGTAAATTGCGTATAGCCAATACAAACAGTGAGTAACATCTTGCATCTACAAATAGTCATGGCAAGTATAATTTAGAATAGTTAGTAAATCATTTAGTTTAGCCTGATAAAACTTCAACTACTGAATAAAGGACTCTGCATAGAATTTCAATACTACGAAAAATGGGGTATGAGCATCTTCAGTGTAGTGGATCCTATGTCTGTTGGAAAAGCTCACCAAACACTTGATACTAAAGAATAGATAAAACAGGGGACTCTTCTTGGGCTAATTTGAGTGAGCCTACCTTCTAGAGGTGCAATCAGATCAGGTGGGGGAAAAAAAATCCAACACTTAGCTCATATTTAAACTAGCCGTTAATTTATACTGAACTGAAACTGAAAGCATTACCTAACTGAATCAGGTCACCTCTATAATAAGTTCTTTTAATCAAAGTGGTTAGATGGTGACAATTAATGAGCTGACCGATTTTGTTCTACATTAACCTGAGCCTTATATATCTTAATTCTTTACCTCTATCCTACTACATTTTTTTTCGCTGCTGGTTCTGTTGCTGTTGATGCTGCTGTTGCTTCAGTTGACTCTTTTTCTACTTTTGTTTGTTATTCTACTACTTTCCATGTTGTTTTTACTATGGTTAACCTTTACCTTCTGATCATTTCTCTATACTCTGGAGGAGGCCACTCCCTCCTTCCAAATTTCTGAGATAATTATTTTGCTGTTATTTCACCTATTTTCTTGCCTCTATTTTCCTCTCGTGTTCCTCTCACTCCTTCATATGCTCCTCTTATGCTCCATTTATACGAAGTCGTTGGTCGAAAATTAGCTGGCATGCCACTGTTGTTGTTCACCCTGGTTAATATATCGATTACTTTCTCTTTGGGCTATGATGATCTTGCCCTTACAAAATAAAATCCATTTTTTCTAATTGGATAGAAATTGTTCGTTTCTGTTATTTACACTGTTGGTTTGCGAACAGATAGAGGGCCAAGTTCAGACAGTATGCTCCACATGCAACCATTTGCTTGCATTTATGTCTCAATATATGAGAAAACCTTTGTGCTTAACTGATGATCGATCATCGGCAAATCTAACCCTAACATATTTAAATAATTTACTCCTTTCTCCTACCAATAGTCACCAGCTTTTACTTCAAATTTTTGTAACTTTATTCGCTTATTTTTTTTGCGACTTTATTTGGTGCTCAAAAAACGAAAACATACATAAGATCTAATGAATTCTCGAGAATTCAAATTTGAGCTGGTGTATCCTTGTGAAGTTTAGAGAAGGTGGGGCTTGCGAAGCTTCTCCACTGTCTGTGTTTCCACTGATAGGATCCCCTTTTTTACGTCCCCATGTCCCTCCCGTGTGGTGTGGCGACATGGGGACGTAAAAAGGAAAGAGAGGGATGGGGTTTTTCTCGCTTTTGGCATAGCAGGCCTCCCATTGGGAGGCCCACACGACGGGCTATTGATAAATTATACGTCCCCTGGTTGAATCATAACGACTTACTTCAATTTTGACTCTATCTCCCGGTATCCCATTTTTTTGGAACGAGTGGAAGGAGTGGGCATTATTGTTGGAGAAGAAGCTGTAAATTGGGGTTTATCAGGACCGATGTTACAAGCTTCTGGAATCCAAAAACCAGAAAAGGAATATATAAAACTAGAACCATTTTAAAGCGTATTAGAATTTTTTTTTTCCGTTTCTGGTGGTATAAAAATGCCGCTCTTTAGAATTTTTTTTTCCGTTTCTGGTGGTATAAAAATGCCGCTGTGCCTGGATCCCCTTTTTTACGTCCCCATGTCCCTCCCGTGTGGTTCTCACGATTTGTATCCAAAGGCCAATTAGGAATTGCCCAACTCCATTGCATTGCCAGAATCCATGTTGTATATTTGAAGCAGGTTGACCTCCTTGCTTCTCTCATGAAACTTTCGTTATTGGGTTAGCCATACACTTCACATGTTTCTAGCGATTCACATGGCATCATCAAATGATACAAGTCAGGCCCCACCCCGTCTCCACTGGATCTGTTCTTGGGTCAAGAGAAGTTCCCATCGAAGTTCAATATGAATCTTTGGGTACTTATCATGAGATTTATGGGCAAAAAAAAAAAGATTGGCTGAACTTGAAAATTTACTGACTCATAATGATCATTTATCAAAGAATGACTCTGGTTATCAAATAATTGAACAACCGGGATCAATTCTTTTTTGGGGGAAAACAAGGGTATAAAACTAGAATAAAAAGGGATAGGTGCAGAGACTCAATGGAAGCTGCGGTATCCTCCAGCCACCTTTCATTATTACGTTATTACGTTCACACTAGGCCAATTGCGCTGTCTACCTTTCAATTTTAATGCGTTCGCACAGTGCCCACCAATGGCCCCCAATGTCTATAGTTCCTGNCCCCCCTCTTGCTGTCCTGTCATCATCGCATTGCCGTCTACTTCGGCTCCAGGCGTGGCGACGTAATCCTCTGCTGGCCATACAGTTGCGCCGATACGACTTGCAATGGATCTGCACTTACTTTCTACATTTTCTCCTCTTAAGCTCCTTTTATACGAAGTTGTTGATAGAAAATTAGCTGAAATAATATAATACATTATAATTGGAAGAGTACTATAACACTTAAGCAATTATTGACGCTATATCTAGAGCCATTGTTGTGATGACTATTTCTTCTAACCAACCTTGGTTCTGGAGAAGAAAAGTTCCAATCATGGCTTCTATACATGGTTAATTCAGTTCTGTGATGGAAAAGAAAGTTTAAAAATAAACTCAATGTTACATTACAATACTAGATTCGGTTTCTCATTATAACTCTAGACATGGCTGGCAGCTGCTTAACATCTATGAATCTATACTCTGGTGATTAACTGTTTTCCACCAGGCTTACGCAGTTATTGATTGATATTCTGATCGATAGCCTAAAATTGTTTGCATAATAATGATGGCCTTTTGCTACTCCTAAAACTGCTAATTCTTCTCCTTCTTCGAACCTTCTTCCATTTCTCTTCTACTTTTACTCTTGTTGGTTTTCCTACTCAATTGGCTGAAATTTTTGCATTATTAAAGCTGATTTTCCTGGTCAATTTGTTAAACTTTTTCTAGACTTTAATATTGCCATATATTTGTTAATCTCTTCGCACAATTTAATATTATTTCTTCTTTCTCCCTGTAGAACGCAACGAAAGTATTCGTTCGTACCTTTTACGGAAGCGACTCGCACTAGAATGCGATGAGTCCCAGATCATAGAAGTTGATTTATGTGTCCTCAGATCGTCCACGAAGGTCTTCTAACGCTCCAAACCCACGGTAGATCGAGCTATGGATGAGATAGAATTATAATCCACTGTTCAAGACCCTCTAGAAGCAATAAGTTAATGGAGAATGTGGTTTCTCTCTGTCACAAGACAGCTCACAAATTACTCACGAATTTATGAGCAATTTTTATCTATTTTTCTTCTTTTTTTTATGAGAGAATACCTCATATATTTATAAGGGATCCCAAAATCCTAATAGGTAAGTTAAAAAATAGGCCACATCGGTTTATGATTGTTATCCTAAAATGGCTAGAATATATTTCTAATTAGCTTTCCAATTTAAAAACGATATTAAGTCTAGTCCAAGTCGGATCGAGCCCGATTATGGGTACACCCAATTCAATTTAATCGAATGCCAACATCACCCACTCGCACATAACGAGATCGATGCCATCATAACCACTTCCTCAATAGTATATCACTATTGATTCCATTCATACAGGGAAATGAACAGTGCAACCGCCGAGTCATACTAGAAACCTCATAAGGCCAGTATAAAGACATCAACCCTCAAAAAGAATATTAGACTCGTGATGCCCTATACCATTGGATTTTATTAGGTTCAGCATCTCTAATCCCTCAAAGAACTATGCTAATCTCTGTTGTGCACATTATGACACTATAGTCATGATTATCACGCTATACTGAAGCAACACAACCTGTAGACAATGAGTCAAAGTATCTCAATATAGTCCAACTAGTCTTCCTTGAGCCTTCATGCCACTAAGATGAGAACGGATTGCTTTCCCAGCAATGCCCCATAAAGTCGCATCACTCATAACCGTAGGAAACATGCCAAAGTAGCAAATTCAATTCTTTCACCTAATAACATAATCAAAAGTCACTAAGGGTATCTAACATAAATAGGACATAGCCTCAAAATAATGTCTGTAAGAACTTATACAATGAGGAAGTAGGGATTCATTCACTCATCTTCTTCATTTGGTCACCTAAGCAAATGTAGTATGAAATACATGCTATAACAGAGAATCTCAATGAGCGTTCTCAATGCCATATGGATCTCAGCTTAGTCACTTCTAGAGTGTCTAGCCCGAGTTCTCTATTTGCTCACTATCTCAAGCAACAAACAGTGAGCTCACATCCGGCTCTAAATGTGCAGGTCATACGAATCGTGGGACTATCCGTATGTGGTCTCATTTATGACCTCAATTTGTTGCCAACCAAGACGACTTTTATTAATGTCTCAATTTCTGCTCGCTCTCTACAGCGCAAAAAAGAATTATTGCCAGTGTATGAAGGCCAATCAGCTTGTGACATACTATCAATCTATTTTTCAACAATATAGGATATATATATATATATATATATATATATATATATATATATATATATAGAGAGAGAGAGAGAGAGATCGATAGCACGGAGGCTCCTCCGTGCTACCAAGTTGTTTCAATGATGCGCTTCAAATCGACGATCGGCTCCGTTAGACTTGATCTACACTATTGAAAGTATTTGGAAACTAATTAAATAATTTTTCAGTATCATTTACCTATCAAACGAGTAGTGTAAAAAAAACGGCTTGAAAAATAAAAAATAAAAAATAATGATAGAAGACTTGAATTTAATACTATAAATAGTAAAAAGAATTTTCTATAAAAATTTCATCAGATTTGGATTGTTTTATTCCGTTAAATTCACAAACGCATCACATCTATCATTAAAATTGTTAATTTTGAGACCTTTTTGATCACTAGCCAAATTATGCCGAAAAATTATGAAATTTAGTTTTTAAATATTTTCAATAGTGTAGATCAAGTCTTACGAGCCGATCATCAATTTGGAAGCCGCATCATTGAAAACAACTTGGTAGCACGGAGGGTTCCGTGCTACCGATAGTATACCAGCCTAGCTCTATAAATATATATACATACATATATATACGTGTGCTAATCTTAATAAATATCTTTTCCAAATGAATAATTTTGAATTTAAATAACTAAATAATATTACAAAAAAAGAGTAAAATAATTGACTATCTACACAATCAAATCCTACGGAATCCAAGTGCTTTAACATGAGTAAAAAATAATTCTCTAACAATAGGCTTAGTCAGAGGACCAGTAACGATGCGACTCGTAGAAATGTGTTCCAGGATTATTTCCTTCTGCGCCACCTCATTTGCTTCTCTTTCATTTGATGTTCTTCGTGTCCTTAGGCGCAGATCCACTATGGCTTTGAGGCCCAATAGTCCTTTTTTGCTTGAATCCGGATATTTAGCGAAACTTTGACTCAGCAGCATTGGCAGTTGAAGTTTTAATAGCCTAAAGGTGCTCCTCTAACTCCAGGTACCATGCCACGTCCTCAAAAATTTTAACACTTTCATTATATGTCAAATTTACTCGCATATGTTCCCACGAATTAGGAAGGGAGCGAATCATAGCTTGGATCTGCTGCTCATCACTCGAAGTGCCTCCAGCCGACTTTAACTCGTGAATCATGTTTGACGTTATTCTCACGTGCTGTTTCATGGACTGATCGGCACGCTTCTTACAACTGTCAAATCGCAAAGTCAGACTACACAACTTTATAGCCGAAGTTGCACCAAATTTAGTTTTGAGAGCCTCCCACTTGTCATACGCAGTCGGGTACTACTCATACTCACATAAGAGATCATGCTACCAATTCAGCAACGTGATGCGAGTAATGAGATTCTTTTTAATCCAATTATTATAGGTTTTCATATCTTGGCGAGCTTGGGCACTATAGCCCTCTGTGGGTTATTACTCAAATTTTCCGAATCTCTTGCTCAGTGAGAACATATTGAATTTTATGGTGCCAAATATCATAATTGTCACCGTCCAATTTTTTCCCTTTGATCAAATCCGCAACTTGTTTAGAGGCCATATTATCTCACTAAGTTCACATAGTGCGCAGAAAAAAATATTTTAAAAATTAGCACAAAATACATATATTATATTTTATCGCACCTCTAATTAAACAAACTAAAAATTAGATCATAGATGCATAAAAAAAAATTTCGTCTGTGCTCATGATCACATCACACACCCTACGCCAAATTTTTAATTATTTAATTAAGTTGCACAAAATTATAATATATGGGAGTAAATCATACAATTTACTCTACCACAATTAAAAACTCCCACTTGATTAAGCATGCGAAAAAAAACTTTATATTATGCCAAAAGATTCACCCATACATCATAAAGGCAATATCATAATATTTTAAATGCATGCATCATATGTCACAAAAGCATATTAAATCATCTAAAATACCTAAAAAAAATCAAAAAAATATTTATTTATTTATTATCTTATGGATCACTCGAGCTCGGCCATTATGGGCCGGTGCAGCCTGGCACTGACGCGCTTGCAAGGCCCCACGCGAAACCACAAGCGCGCTTCCCCGGGTGCCTGGATAGGGTTCCATGCTACAAGGTTTTTTTATTTAAAAAAACGAGCAAGTGGAGCCGAGTGCGCCGCCTGTGCAGGCGCGCATGCACACATCCCATGCAGCTCACAGCTACATGAGGTTCCTCCCCAGAGGACAGGCCTTTTTATTAATAATAGAGGGAAAAACTTGAAAAATCGAAAGCTTTTAATGTAGGACTCCAAATCTTGAAAGTAATATATCAATGAAAAGCTTACGAAAAGCTCTTCCAAATAATGCAAGTTTCACAATGGGATATACACTACACATCAAACAAGCCACCCACAAAATTTTGATCTAGGGTTTCGTTTTTCTCATAAAATACAAAACCAAATCAAATCAAACTTTGTAGATTTAATCTACAACATAAGTGCTAGAAGATGTACAAGAAAGAAATGCAATTATATCCACCGTAGAAAAATCCGCCATTAACACCCACAAGCATGCAACTAAAAAATCAAACGATGGTAGCTTTAGATCTACGCATGCAATCTTGTTAAAAAATGTATCTAGGGTACGAAATCAACCTAATAATATACCAACTGCGATGCCTCAACTTCACAGTCGGTCACCCATCTTAGGACTACTCCAATCCTAGCACGCTTAAGTTTTTTAACCTCTTATGCCAAGCCACCACTCAAAATGCTATAGCCAGGTTAAAGAGTTTTAGCCTTATTATATCTTATATATAGGACTATCTGGGGTCTCACATTCCCCCCTCCTCTTAAGCCTTGACGTCCTCGTTAGACTCAAAACTCACGAGTACGAGGCGATTTGAGATTCGTCTCACTAGCCTTAACTGACCTTGTGGGGGAGCCGCGCTCTACCCACAATAGTGATCACCATGAGAGCCTTGCACTTCCTGCTATATAACCCTAGCTCAACCGAGACTCAACTCATATTTTCGGCTGGTAATTGGCTCTGAAAACAACTGTGATGCCCGACTTCCAAGGGAGTCATCCATCCTAGGACTACTCTAGCCCTGGCACGCTTAACTCTCTTAACCTCTTAGTCCTACCCATCGACCAAAATGCTATAGCTGGATTGAGAGATTTAGCCCTATTATATCTCATATATAAGACTTTCCCAAATCCTAGGGTGTCACATTCTCCCTCCCTTTAAGCCTTGACATCCTCGTCAGGCTCAGACTCACAAATATCAGGCGATGTGAGACTCGTCTCACTAGCCTTAATCGACCTTTTGGGGGAGCCGCGCTCTCTCTGCAACAATCAACAGCATGAGAGTCTCGCTTTCCCCGCTGTATAATTCTGGCTCAACCGAAACTCATCTCACACTTTCAGCTGATAATTGGCTCTGATACCAATGTAGAATGCAGCGGAAGTATTCGTTCATATCTTTTGCAAAAGCGACTCGCGCTAGAATACGATGAGTCCCAGATCGTAGAGGTTGATTCATGCGCCCTCGGATCGTCCACAATAGTCTTCTAACACTTCAAACCCATGGTAGATCGAGCTACAGATGAGCTAGATCTATAATCCACCGTTCAAGACCCTCTAGAAGCAATAAGTTAATGGAGAATGTTGTTTCTCTCTCTCACAAGACGGCTCACAAATTACTCATAAGAATTTATGAATATTTTTTCTCTATCTTCTTTTTTTTTTGAGAGAATACCTCGTATATCTATAAGGGACCTCAAAATCTTAATAAGTAGAGGCCGAATCGGTTTTATGATTGTTATCCTAATATGGCTAAAATATATCTCTAATTAGCTTTCCAATTTAAAAACAAGATTAAGTCTAGTCTAATTAAACAACATAATAACCGTCGGATCGAGCCCGATCATGGACGCACCCGATTCAGTTTAACCGAATGCCAACACTCCCAATACCTGATTGCTATATATGAAGAAAGTGTCCTAAAAGACAAGGATAATAGTTTAACTATTTGTTCTTTCTTACATGTTGTTACTTTCTATCTTACCTTTATCTCCTGCTGCATTTACTTCTTTTGGTGCTCCTACTGTCGTTTGCCTCTTTTACTCTTCTTTTTTTTCCCTAATTTACCTTATTTCGACCATATTTTGCTATTTACTATTTGCAGTATCTTTTAGCTACCCTTTTTAGGTTGTGATGATCTTGCCCCTTGCAAAATACGTTGTTTTTTCACTAGCTGGCAGCAAAGAGTTGCTTTCTGTTTTATACATTGATGGTTTGAGAATAGTCAACTATTTACGTCTCTTTTTCTCCTCAAGCCACAATAATATGTAGTGGTATAATGCAAAGTTTAAACGGTATGCTCAGCATGCAACATTTGCTTGCATTTATGGCTCGATATATGAGCAAAAGCTTTGCACTTAATTGATAGTTGACGATGGGCAGATCTGAGCCTTATATATACCTTTATTCTTTACTTCTACTTTTTTCTACTAAATTTTTTTTCTTCTACTGCATCTGCTACTCTTTTACTATGGTTTACTTTTACTTTCTACTCATTTCTGCTAGACTGTGGAGGAGACTACTCCCTCCTTCCATTTTTTCTGAGACGATTATTTTGCTAGTTTTTTCACCTATTTTCTTCACTCTTTCTGTAGTGTACCGAATTCTTAATATAGAAATAAGTGTAAATAAAAATAGTGTAAAATACCATTTTTATTGGGCTTAAAAAAGTAAAGTATAAGTCAGACTTGTGCTGAAATTGGAATGGAAACAGAAGATTTAGGATTTTCTGTAAAGAACGGGGCTGATATTTTAGCAGAAAATTCACAGCGTCAGAAAATTATGAAAATTGGATAATATGTCAGAATTATTTTTATGAGGCTAGACTTAAAGTTTCATGTCAATCTGACACCCGGAAAGTTGAAAATTGTAATAGTGTTATGCGAGGGGCTAAGGTGTAATTGTGCAAGTGAAGGGTTTACTTGGAGGTGAAGTTTCCTATATATATAAGGGACTTGAGCCTTTTCTCTCATTCTCCACTAGCAAGTGAAGAGTTTACTTGGAGGTGAAGTTTCCTATATATATAAGGGACTTGAGCCTTTTCTCTCATTCTCCACTACTTAAACCAAAAAAGAAACCTTCTCTTTCTCTCTCTAAACCTCTCTCTCTCCTAGAGTTTTGCTCCAAAAGTGGAGATTTGGTGGAAGAAGCTTACTTGGAGGTGAAGCTTTCTTCTTCTTCACCATTGGCTTGAAGAGAGCTTGGGTTTGAGGTGAGCTTTATGGGATTTCATGGTTTTAAGCAAGGGTTTTTGTGTAAATCCATTATAAATGAGTTTAGTTGGAACCTTAGTTGATTCTAAACCATGTTATTGCATAATCTACCATGAGATTTGGATTTTATGCAATATGAGGATTTTTAGGATTTCAAAAGAGGGCTTTTGATCATGAGAGGGTTTGATCTCAATTGATCATATGTTTCCGCAATGGAAGGTAAAACCGACGCGGAGGATCACTCGGATTGAGATTCCGTTGAGCCGGTGGTGGTCAAAGTGAAGAAAATCCTGTTTTTGCTTCGTTTGCCGCAATCGGAAGAAATCGACGGCCATAAATCGCGCTGCTAGGCTACCCGCTTCGTGTCAACGCCACGAGGTGGGGGTGCTATCCGAATTAGCCGAGTTTCATTCTATGTTTAAGTTCTACTATTATTGATCATATATCATCATGTATAGAATAGTGAGAATCCTATGAGTTGTGGTAATTTCATGCTTAGTGTGAGGGATAATGATCCATGATTGCATGATACTTGTAGGAATATCTATTTGCATGATGTTGAGATAGATGTGGACATATATGTTGCATGAGAACTTTTATATGATGCCAATATAGATAATTATACATGTTGTATGAGTTGCTAGTGGACATATGCATGTGGATATGATATGAGAATAGACTAGATTCATGAGGAGCTAGTATGTGAACCAATGATATTGTGAGAATTGAAAACCATTGCATATGTGGCCGACTTGAGCATGGCATGCCTTGAGATGGATCGGGATGTGGTATTCCCGCGGTCCTCGGGTGGGAGGACTTGATCATACTCGCGTTGTCTGTTATAGCTTGTGGATGGTCGCGCCTCCCAAGCAGTGAGCTCCGGAGTTGTATCACAATTGCGAATAAAACGGGGGGCCTCTCCCGTCAGACGTCACGGTCCCGTGACAATGTGTGGCGAGTGGTTCGACCTTCGGGCGAATCGATTGGACTTGGCAAAAGGCATGATCATGGCATTTCATATATAGTTTGCATACATGGTAGAACTTAAACTTATACTTGTTGACATGATTGGTAAAGGCATAGCTACACATTTGAGCATGATATAGATGTAGATGAGCAGGGTAGGCTTATTGTTATATCCATTATTCCTTTGATATGTTGACCTCTTTATTGTTTCTATGCCTTTCTTAGACCTAGTGGGAAAATCGGCGGGGTCGGCGACCGAATCCACTGGAAACTTTGTTTAGTTCTCACACCCTGTTTTGCAGAGCCTAGTACGAGCGCGTGCGTCGAGAATCGCGGCAAGGGCATCGCGCCCTAGATAGAGTGGACCACCGGCATTAGCTCACTACCATCGAGTATAGAAAGGAAAGAATGAATGTAAAAACCCTTTTGGAAAGAGAATGTGATGTAAATGTTAGATATTAGTTTGTATGTTAAATGAGAGGTTTTGTAATAAGCTAAAGAATGTAAGTTGTTAAATACACTCTGGAAATGTTTTAGTAAGTAGCTTACTTTCTCTTGTATCTTGATATGCCTCTCGCAAATGTTGAATGCTAATATCTTTTGTTTAGATATGTATGCATAGACTTTGTTACGCTTCGGGCGGACAGGGGAAACTCTGTCCGTTCAGCGGGTCTGTTTCGGACCCGAACTGTCCAAATTGGTGGTGACGGGTCGTGATACTTTCCTCTTAGGTTACTCTCGCGGCTACATTTGTTCCTGTTGAGCTCTTTTTATACAAAGTTGTTGGTCGAAAATTAGTTGAAATAATATGGTACAGTATAATTGAAAGAGTTCTATAACACTTGAGCAATTATTGGCACTGTACGTAAAGCCATTGTTGTGATGCCTGTTTCTTCTTATCAACCTTGGTTCTAGAGAAGAAAGGTTCCAATCATAGCTTCTATAGATGGGGAAAAAAAAGTTTTAAACAAACTTAGTGCTATGTTACAATGCTACTTTCGATTTCTGATTACAACTCTATACATGGCTGGCAGCTACTTAACATCTATGAATTTACGCTCTTTTGATCCTTTGTAAGGACTGAGATTTTTACAGTGCTACTAAACTCTCTGTTGATGATGTTTATGTGTGTAATTTAACTATATAAGCACTCGTCAAGTTTCAGGAGAAAATGAGCTAAAACGGAGAAGTTACGCGATTATTAGTTTTCACTTAAGTGAATAGTAACTCCGGTTTTTCGGTGAAGCCACAGAGTAGAGTTGGCTTTCTACGCGTATCGGACTCCGTTCATAGCGATCCAATAGCTCGTTTCGACCGGTTCAGCTATTCTGGAACTACTGGCGCTGACGGATTTTGAGTTTGATGCACGGATTTCAAGAAAATCCAAAAATACATGTTTTATATGTATTTATGTGTTATTCATTCTGTTGGAATGAAAAGTTGGATTTCGTCGCGAATCCGTGGTCGATCGAGGTGAACCAAAATCGTAGATTTGTTGTCTCCGTCGTGCTGATCGCACTGGTGCAATCCGTTCGCAAATCTGACGGACGGATCTGCGNCTAGTCTGTCAGCTTCGTGAGTCCTGTCGTTGATGACCTATGAGGTCGGTGTACCCTGAGGGGTTGGATTGTCGGCTAGTGGTCGACGGTAATTCGGAATTCTAGTGATATACTCCGGTGACCTATTCGTTGGTTCGTCGTGCATATATGTTAGTTGACTTTAGTATCGGTGCTTGTATACCTTCGGTAGGATGTTGAGTTGTTCCATTCTAGTTGACCTGAGTGGTCGGTTCTTGTGCTTCTATATAGTCTGACAACCTATTGGTCGGTTTGGCCCGAGGGGCGATGATTGTCGGCTGGTTGCCGACGGTTGGCTATTGATTATATCCGCATTGATCGCCACAGCTCGAGTGCATTTCACGTACACCAGCGAGTTGATCCCCCGCAGGAGGGTGTTCTTTTCCGGAAAAGTGGTCATACATCCGACCCGTGAGCCCAGCGGTGTTCTCTTCGTGCTAGGGTTACATGCCAGGTGCGAGCAGGTAGTGGCTTTTGCCTGAGGTCCTTAGACCGACACGGCGGTTTAGATTGGGTACTTTTGGACTACTTGTCCGGTTAACGCATATAACTATAGTAGCAGTGGTCACTTGTATATCTTCAGTTCTTTCGTTACATTGTCTTGCTACTATAGTCTTGTTACATGTATACATTCAGTTGTTCATTACAGTAGCGGTAGTTATACTTTCTTTCATATATATGTCTCTTTCATTCATTATTATTGTTACTGTATTTTCTACCGACCCGTACTATTGTTTAGCTCTTCCCGATCCGGTGAGTACTCCTCGCCTTCTTCGGCTTGCGGTACCCACTGGGAGGGGAGACATGTTTACATGTTCTCACCTCCCCCACCATTTTTCAGGTATCGCGGGCGATGAGTAATGGGACGAGACGTGAGGTACGCATGTAGCGGTCGATAGAGCTTTCGACCTAGGTTAATTCGGTTTACTTTCTTACCCTTCTTATTTTGGCTGATGAATAGTTTAGTTGGTTTATGTAGTTCAGTGTTTATTTACATTTGAAAATGTGGATTTCTGGATTTTGTAAAATAAAAAATTTTCTACCCCTCGTGGTAGCGTTTTTAACGAATAAAGATTTCCGTGTAGGAAACAGTTTTCAAAATGATTTTTCGTGGATTTCTGTTTAAACATTGAATGTAAAACTGTGGTGTGAATGGTGAATGTATGAATGTATAGTTATCTTTATATTCATCTAGTGGTGGTTGTATCCTGGTTGTACTCTTGTACTTGTGCGACGCCGTGCAAATACAGGGGAGACTCTGTCCGTGTGAACAGTGGATCTCCTGTATTTGTGGCGGATCTGGCATACACTGGGGTCAAGTTTTCAAAAAAAAAAAAAAATTTCAGACGCTTTTCCGCTATCTTTTAAACTGAAAGGGACCCCGGGGCGTGACATCCTTCCACTTGGAAGAGTCTGAATTTAAGTATTGTTACTATTAACATGTTATTAATTTCTTCTTCAATGTTGATTGCTTTCCACCAGGCTTATGCAGTTGTTGATCGATCTCTCTTCTCTTTCTTCTGCGGACCTTTTTTAAATTTTTTCTACTTCTATTGTTGTTGGTTTTCCTGCTCAATTCATCGAAATTTTTGCATTATTAAAGCTAGTTTTCTTGCTCAATTTGTTACACTTTCTATTGTTGTGAAAGGAGTCCACAAAAATGTGAAGTGCAGTGACTCAAAGGAAACCAAAAAATACAACAATCAATCTTCTACTTTTTCCGTATGAAAGCAAAACCCCACACTTCTGCTGCAACTGTTTCCCCATTTTCTCACTTCTGCTTTCTCTCCCTGAATGCTGATAACATTGTTATGTTTTTTTTGCTCTTGAACACATTACCCAGTTGGAAGCAATATAATTTTGTCAATTTTATGCTCAGCATTTAATTTATCCTGTATGTAACAACCAGAACATTCGTCTTCACCGGTGCAATTTTATATTCGCAAGCAGTGAGCCATATAGCAACAATTCCAAGCATCGAGATTCACTGCTTACCACTCTTACTCTATCAAATCTTCCCCCTCTTACTCTATCAAATCTTTCCTCTTTAGGCTGTGATGATCTTGCTCCTTCGAAAATTACCTTCTTTTTTACTAATTACTGGAGAAAGACTTCCTTTCCCCTTTTTTACATTGTTTGGGAATCGTTCGTTATTTACGACTCTTTTTTCTGCTCAGTACGCCGCATGCAACTATTTCCTTGCATTTGTGTCTTGACGTATGAAAAAAAGGGTTATATTTAACTGATGACTGATTATGGGCAAATCTGAGTGTTATATATTTAAATTCTTTACTCGTACTTTCTAGTACTCATTTTTTTCTGTTGCTGGTTCTGCTGCTATTGCTTCAGTAATTTCTTTTCATTTCTTTTCTTCTTATTCTACAACCGTTGGTGTTGATTTTTATGGTCTACCTATATCTTGTACTCATTTCTCTACTTTTGCTGTTGTTGATGCTAATATTACTGACGGATGATGCAGGGAAATTTAAAAGTAGGGCATTTGACGGCCTAATGGCAAGTCTTGTATCTATTAATGATTCTAAACTTATTGCCGACAAGAAAGGGGAAGAAAAAAATTTTTCTAATTGTGCAAAGGAAAAATGTCAGCAAATCCTAGATATCTGAGCTCCTTAATGAATCAAGCATTAATTACTTATATGTTACAGCCATATGTTCCCTTCACTATTTCTTATTCATCATTTGTGTATTTTTACATGTTCCCTTCACTCTTCATCTACACAAATGAACCTACGCAACGTGCGGGCACTACGCTAGTTGTAATTAAAATTGCACCTTGGTCATGTGCGTACTTAAACTGTTGGCTGCATGCTACAGAACTACTATTAGCTGGATAAGAAATGTTTCAAAGTCTAGGTGAAGATCCAAAATGACAAACTTGTAACTAAGCTGCAAAACTAGGATCAAAGTGAGAATGATTATATTTTTCCAGCTTCATAGTCTAGCAATATACATTCACTATCTTCTATATTGCAAACTATATGATATTTCCTGTTAAGGTAAGACTGACATGATAATCATCTAGAATAAATTGACACCAAAATGCATTTGGAACTGCAGTTCAGAAACCCAGCTAAACTATTGCCCAGTCCACTAAGCATCGTCAAAAGCATGAGAGAACTCTCTTGCTGAAACAGACCAAGAGACCACAGAAAAGGAGTAGAAGTTATCAGGCATATATCTCAAACTTTTATGGGGCTTCTCTTCTATGAAAACGAAAGGAAACTTACATATGATTTTGTCTGTCTCGTGTGCATCAAAGGATCATCATCCAAAAATAAATCAAACAATCCTGACTATAGATAGAATATAGTAGCACATTAGGAAATCAACTTCTCTTTTAACCCAAAAGTGGCGAAGGTCCCAGTTATTTAAAAGACATTTGGTAATAGTTAAGCAAGCCAATACAGTTCTAAAACCAAAGGAGAAGTGAAGATCAGGTGAATTGCTGTCTTCGGTATCATCTGTTAACTAAGCTATATTAGACAGTCAACAATGCAGCTCGCAAAATTTTTCATAAATCAAGTAATGAATACAAGCACAAGAATTGGAACAGGAACAACCACTGTAGCATTTTAGATCATACAAATGTATGGAGGATAAGATAATAAATACTATTAAACAGCTTAACTGATGCTTGAATTAAGCTTACAATAAACCAAAGATTCAACCAGCAGTTCTACAGATTGAACTGATTTACAATTTACAAATAATATTACCTCCAAGTCCTTCCTCCGAAACCACCTTCCCTTTAGCATAAACTCTTCATCCAATAAATCGTCCTTTGGACTATAATCAGCCCTGCAAGTGCAACATGCAAGTTACTATATCCACCAAACTTGAAATGAGAAAAAACAATGACTAGCTGCAAATGACAGGTTGAAATTATAAAAAGCACAAATATCAATAGTTCATTAAAATTACAGTAAACAAAAGCTTTTTTTTAACTTATTATATCCAACTAGTAGCTAGCAACCATGATATGGCCAACCAGCCAAAGAACCATGATAATCAAACTTTGTCATATTACTATGTGAAAATAATGAAAATTAAATAGGAGAAGCTAATCAGGTCTTCCGAGAAAAGGGCTGAGGAATTTATGTTCATTACATTAGCCATCATTTGTTATTTCAAGAATCAACGGTAAAGAACACACAAACTACCAAGTAAAACAAATTCAACTAGGTAATCTTTCTTAATCACTATGGTATAATTTTTGAGAGCATATGTATCTCAATTCTGTGCTATTATAATTGTCTTGTCTCACCGACAGTCTTAGACTTGCAGTCAAAGATAATTAGTGCAACTTCCTTTTTCCAAGCTTGGGACCAGCTGAAAGATGGACCACTTAAATAAAACGAATGGGCAAAGTAGAAAAAGTAATAATAATAAATCTTTAAAACAAATGTGAATGGCTTACCCTTCTGTCTCCTCATCCAGGGTTCTTAAGCAACAGAAAAATAAATAAATAAGCCTCTAACCAGATGACATGGGTTGCCAAATCATTCTTTCTTCCACTTAACAAATTATTTGCATTATTCTCCCCAATATTAAGCACTATAATGTATTTTCCCACAACTTCCTCTGAAATCATTCTTGGTCTTCCTTTTTGTTTCAATCCACTTTTAAATTTAAAAATTTCTCCTTACTGGCACATTTTGAAGCCTCAGTTGGATATGTTCAAAGCATCTCATATGATTTTCATGCAACTCTTCCTTGCAAGCCTAACTTGTGGAGCAGTAATCTTTCATATTCTTCTTTTTCTAAACAACACCACCGATTCACGTCGTCATTCTCATTTTTTCCCACATCTCAATTGACGCATACGTGTGTGCATCCATGGATGCCAAAACTTTTCACCCATAAAACAATTACTGCCTTTCAGCCATCCTAGCAAAATTTCCCTTCTAACTTAGGGAGTAGATGATCAACATAGCCCACCAAATGCGCTTTCCTATTTCGAAAACCTCACTCCAATTTATGTGCAATGCCCCCATTGTCAACAACTTCTGTTAGACTGCAAATCAATGATAACAGAATTTTCCCTCCTTGGATAGTCGGATAGTCTTAGCATCAACATAAGTTTTTATCAATGTACTAAATTCGCACTGTTTTTAGTCCGATTGCACAAAACTGCAAAACATTTGTCAGAACACAACCGGCGTGGAAGGTTTCATAGAGAGAAAAAAGCATTTACCATGAAAGCAATGAAAATGGGTTTTTACAAAAAAGACAACGAACCAAACGGGAATTAACCCACAAGAAAGCTTAGCTTATCATGTTATTTACATACTTAATCTGACCCTATATCTAAATGAAATTACTAGCGGGACATTATTGAACCAATATGCCATCAAAGTGAATATGGAAGGTCCATTGGGCTGATAAGGCAGGCACAACAAAGTGCACATGTATTGGGTGCATCAGCAGATGCATAGGTTGCTCAAAAAAATCATCAAGAAATCAGCTCAAACACTTAGTATGGCTTATAGAACACAAGTAAAATTCATGGCTAGCAGGCAAGAATTTAAGTACCCATCGGCAAAAGCCGTATCTACCGTGTCATATCGTGTCGACAAGATATCGGCACGATACAGTCTTCGTGCTGATGGCACAGCTCAAAACCCTCTATTCTTCAAATTAGTAAGCAATCTTCTCAATAAAATCCAAAAGATTAAATAAAGATACATAATAAACCGTTAGAATATATTGTTGCTAAAGAAAATAAATATTTCATGCAATTATGTGTCGGCACACATGTATGTTTTGTGACCGCCACACATTGGCAGGGCCTGGCACGTACCGTGCCATACGGTGCCGGCAAGTTTCCGACATGACCCCATGTCACGGCACTTAAATCCATGCTAGCAGGCAACCAGCCAACTAGCAGATACGATGCCTATGGCAACACAATGCTTAAAATTTTACTAGTATTGAGGTAAGCCAAAAGTTCTTATCCTCATTTATAAGATCGAGAGTCTTAACCAAGGATTTAGACACTGAAGCACAGGGTTGTGCCAAGCGCCTGCTCCCATAGTATGGCACCGTGTGTACCACATCGTACCACCGTGCACCGTTGACAAAAGTACTTGTTCACCAACACACTATGGCATAAAATATTTATTTTCTTTAGCGTCCATTTATTATAATTGCTTATGACAAATTCTTCATCAAATCTTCTACACTTTATTGAAGTAGTTACTAGGCAATTTCAACAAAAATAGGGTTTCAACCCATGCCATTGGTACGTGGGTAAATCTTGCCGACACGATATGGCACGATGAGCATGGCCCATGCCGATGAGCGCTTAAATCCTTGGTCTTAACCTATCTCTTTAGCACGATATGCATGCAAAATGCTGACAAGATTTTGCAGCCAAGTATGGCAGAGAACCTCGATTGGTAACTCGAAATACTGATCCTCTTAAAATAGTCAGTTCCAATATGCCTCCAAAAACACAAGTCAATGACCTCCTGGGTGAATCCCGAATATTATCTCTTTATCGTTGATCTTAAAAAGACTTGTTCGTTCTTTACATCCCTTTCTCCCAATCATACAAATTTTACTCTATAAAGATGTTGGAAATTCTCACAAGACAACATAACCATCTGCTTAATAACATAACAATCAATTAGCCATTATGAAACTTAAAAATCACGCATAAATCACATGTCCTCTCGACACCAGCTGAATCGACACTATTTCTTCAAATTCCCACCAACAAAGACGCAAACAACACGAATTACAAAATAAATCATACAAAACATACCAAGAAACGGTAAACAAACATGGATCGAATCCTTTTTTGCGTACCTTGGAGGCCGGATGATGAAATTGACGAGCTGATCCATGCAAAGAATTTGGGGAAAAGCCCTTAAAACGATTAGGGTTAGGTTGAGCAACGCATTCAAAGATTAGGGTTTCGATTTACGCAAGCGAGAGAGAGATAGCGAAAGGGGGGGAGGGATGAGGAGAGAGAGAGAGAGAGAGCGCTCTCCCTTTCCCTTTCTCAGGTTCTCTGTTACGTTTCCTCTTTTCACCACCACCTCGTTCGAAGCACCGAGTCGCTGACTCGTTCTTACCCGAGGAGAAATGGGAATAGAATAGAATAGAAAATAGAGGACCCCGAGTTGGCACTTGCGAGGCGTTGGGAGCACGTGCATGCACCGGGTGCATCGTGCACCACGCCACTTACGATTTATTGTATATTTTTAAAATCTTAATTAGGCAGTACAACATTGTACTTTTGTTTTTTTTTTCTTTCTTTTTTTTTTGTAACTACACTGTACTTTACTGAGAAACAAAAAAAAAAAAAAAAAAAAAAACATCATCCCAGTTCCATCATCTTATCAATCCCTATAATATATTTAAATTAGTTTTTAATTAATCGTTTATTTTTTTTTGGCTAAATTACAGAAAACTCTCCTGTCAAAATCCAATTTTTTACTTTTCCCTCCTGTCATTTAAAAACCTACATTTTGCCCCTTGTAAAATAAAAAATATTCGCAGGGGGTACAGTGTGAACTGTGATGATAAAATGACCATTTTACCCCTCACCATTTTGCCCTTCACTGTGTTCACAGGAGATAAAGCTGAGGGCATTTTCGGCATAAAAAATTATATAATAATATTTTATAAACGGAACTCTAACGGATTACTAACGGCAGGGGACGAAGTGAATATTTTTTATTTTACAAGGGGGCAAAGTATAGGTTTTTAAATGACAGGAGAAAAAGTAAAAAATCGAGTTTTGACAGGGGGATTTTATGTAATTTAGTCTTTTTTTTTTCTTATGAACATTACTATATTATTATTTTCTCCTTAATCTCTATAAAACATTACCAACTTTTTTTTAGAGCATTAATTAGAAAAGCATCTATAAACTCTTATTAATCCCCGTGGGATTCAAGCTCTCTCCTTATTTTAAGAAAAAAATGGGACCCACCTCTTCTCTAAAATATACATAATAATATTTTTGTGGGCCCACCTTCTCTTTCTTTTTAATTAGAGTAGTCCCGCTCCTTTCTCGAAATGTCTCCTTTCTCTCTCCTTTCCATCAAATCCACCTTTTCATCTCCGTTTTTTTTTTTGGCTTCATACGCTCTTTTTTTCCTTCTTTTTTTTTTTGCTTTATACGCCGTTCGCCTCCCCTAGCCCTCTCCTTCCCTAGCCCTCTCCTTTTTCCTCTCTTCCACATCCGCCTGTTCGCATTACTACGGTCCTCCCCATCCCCTCTCTCGCTCGCGCACCCTCTTCACCTCCCTCAGCCACCACGCCCTCCGCCCCTCCGCCCTTTTCTTGCTTACCTTCGATGCTCTTGAGGGCTCCTTCCTCGACCACCTCCGCCGCCACAGCAACAACCGCCTCGGCCGCCACACCAACTCAACAAAACCAAGGCCACAGATCCTGACGGTATGTAGATCCTAGGGTTCGGCCACACGCAATGGGAATACTATGCGGATCGCGGCCACAGTCACTATCTTCGGGAAAAGCTTGAACCCCACGGAGGCTGCGGATCTGAGGAGTAAGAAATGCTTCCCCCAAGGAGATCAAGGTGGACACCAAGGCTGAGATGGAGATCGGGTGCTTCAAGTCGAAGCGGAATGGGATTAGGGTTTCGTGTAGCGGATTCGATGCCGCAATCACGAATGCCAAGGCAAACGCCCTCGACCTCAATTGCCAAGTGTGTAAGCCCCTGATCAAGATTTGTATTTGGACATTTTGGAACCCCCCTCCATAAAAAGGAGATTATTATTAATATTTTTTTCTTTCATTTTCAATTATGAATGTTTATTTGGTTTCATAGTATACTTGAGTCTTTTGAAATATACTTCCTTAGTTTTGTTAAATTTTAAATTTTTTTTTAATTTTGTGCTAAGTAATTTTAGAGATCTCATAGTGAATTTTTTTTTAATCAAATTAGTGAATTAGGGAGCTCGAAGAGCTTGAAGAGAAGGTGGACGACCTCCTGTCAAAGCTGTCTGAAATGCCTTCACAGAAAGAAGACTTTTTGCCTTTTGATGCTACTGTTCTTTGTGTCGATGAATTAGAGGCCTAGCTGATCATTACTAAATAAGGTGAAAAATGTTTTATAAATCTTTGCTTCTTGGATCTGAATTAGTTTACCAGACTGAAGAACTTCACCAAATTTTTGCTGAAACAAAATTTCTGTAGCAGTATCAATGCTGATGTTGGGTCAAATTATTCACTAAAAATTTAATTATCTCTTAAACCTTTTATCTCCTTTTATTTCCATTAGGAATTAATCCATGTTGATGTTTTTTGACCAATGTATTTTCTTTAGGCTTTACATGAATCTTTCATGAAGCATAAGCAACTGCTCGCATTTATCAATCGCCAAGTGTAAGCCCCAGATCAGGGTATGGATTTAGACATTTTGAACCTGTCCAAAAAAATGGCGATTTTTCTTTTCATTTTCAATTATGAATATTTATTTAGTTTCATAGTATATGTGATATTGTTGAAGTATATATTTTTTGTTTTGTCAAATTTTTAATTTTTTCTTTTTGTTTTATGCTGAGTGATTTTACAGACCTCATTGTGAATTATTTTTTTTAATCAGATTAGTGATTTTTTGATTGTTCTGTAGGTGCAGCAGCAAGTGGTATCGGGAGGTGGAGAGTTGTCTGCGCACTCATGAGTCAACAATTTTTATTAGTTATGATGTTTATCCTCATGGTTTGTTTCTAGAATTTGGCTTTCTTATCTACATTAAATATTACATAATTATCTTTGTCATCGTTATCTGTATTTCATTTGGTTTTGGTACTTTATTCTGCTTTAGGAATTCAAGTGGCTTCCAATTAAACTATCGAGAATTTTTTTTGTTTTCATTCCTCTTAACTGCCTTTTTGATGTTTATATCAATATAGGTAAAATCTGCTACTCTGGATACATGACTACCGGTTTAAAGGTTCCAGATCTCTCCTCCATCTTGCCCATTTTTTCTTGATGGTTTGGTACTTTTAAGAATTTTTAATGTGATTTGGTGCAAATTAGAGTATTAAGATTAGATTTTTTATAGGAATTGGATTTTTTTTTTTTTTCGGTATACATCCAGCCTCTTGGTACCAGTGATGGAGGTTTCTTCAAGTTGGGGCTAAAATTGTATGACAACGATGATAAGAAACAACATGAAATCAGTTTGGAGGGATCATAGAGGGGATTTAGATGTTGATTAGGGGATAAAGGTGGGATTTTTAAGGAAAAAATAAGATGGGAAATAATATGAAGTGGATTTTGAGGGGTTCCAGATAGGGACATTGATCTATTTTTGAGATGATTTTTTTGAAGAAATTGGGATTAAATTGTATGAAAATAAGGATAAAAAATAATATAAAATGGGATTTGGGGGTTTTAAAAGGGATTTTTTTTATGTAAAATTGCAAATAAAAAGGGAATTTTTTGTTAAAAATGATCTTTTTGTTGAACCTGAGATCAGTTTTGAAAAAATTGCAGAGTTTTTAGAGAGAAATTGGATATGAATCTTTTTACAATATCTAAATTGAAGTATTTAAGATTTGATATTATGAAAATAGTTAAATTTGGCTATAGGAGACCAATTGAATTGCCTTTTAATATCTTATTATCTTCATACTGTAAAAGAGGTCCTTATAATCTCTAATATATTCTTTTTTAATTTGAATTATTTTTCAACTGTTAGAAACATGGTCTCCAGATTACTCATGTCTATATTATGGAAATGCTACAATTGCTACAACATTATATCATGTGGGTAGGTTGAGAATGGGTGTGCTTCGGCCAATCTTTTTTTTCCGAAGAGAGTGGTAAAACAAGGAAAGTTGAGGAAGGAAAGTTGAGGAAGATGTGTGTGCTTCGGCCATTTTTTTTTTCTCAAAAAGAGATTAGATAAACTGACGTACCTTTTTCTTTGTCAAATAAATAGCTAATACCAATTTTTTTTTTGCATTATTTATACATACTTTAGCATGCGAACTAAAAGTTTTAAGATTCTTCAGTTTGTATATTAGAATCATGTATTACATCTTTAGTATTCACTCCATCTACGATAATTGGGCTATTGTGATACAGGTATGGAATTCTTAGTGCTGTTTTTTTTTTAGCTCTTGATTGATTTTTAGAACTAAATATACTTTTTTTTGTCATCTATTTAGGAAAAAAAGGTAGAATTTTACCAAGCTTTGCATTGTTAGAAACCTGAACTTGATATTATTTTATGCCATGGTAAACTAAAATGTCAGAAGTGTTGACGTGCGCTATGCTACAAAGTGGATCAAATTATGAGAGGTTTTGTTTTCATAGTTAGACAATTTTTGCTCTGTCAGAAGCAGAAATTTTCTATCAGGCAATTAACATCTCAAGCCTCTTCTCTTTTGTTTGAGTTATTTTTTTTAGTAACATGATATTTTTTTAATAAAAATAATTAGATGACATAGTAAATTTAATTCTTAATAAATAAGCATTCGGCTCTCCATGTCATATCAGGTTTATTATAGTTTTTGACATTTATTTGGAAAACTTAATTGTAAGTTGGTGTATACTTAAACATACAGATGTAGAACTAATTTACATTCAATGTTGTCCCATTTTAGGATTATTTACAGTTGATTCATCTAATAAACATTGAATACTAAAAGAATAAACAATAGAAAGAAAACTAAAGATAAAATTTACATGCTTATGCATAAATTTGTGTCACTTAAAAAAAAAAAAAGTACAAATGCATAATTTGCTCAAAATTGTAAAAGCATATGATGGGCTTTTTTGTGGAAAAAGTATTTGTACATCATAATATGTCCAACAAAGAAATATGAGAGTAGGTGGTTAATATTATGAAAGAAGAATATGTTAACGAAAAAAATAAAAATAGTTAGCCAATCAAAGATAAGGGTCAAATACAAGCATCATCATCTATTTTTTCAATATGTTTTCGTTAAACAATTTGCTTTGCTGATGAAGTTTCAGGAGAATGAACAACTGAAGAACGAATGAAAGCTATTATGCACATCTGTAGAATATGATATCCATTTTGGGTTTTGAAATTTTTTCGGTGCTTTTCTATGAATGTCTGATTAATTCACTTGTTTGTAAATTTTCAGGACTATGTATTAATGAGAAAGAGGAGTCATAACAAATAAAGTTGTGTTCTTTCTTATTCAATATTCTTTTTGGGTTGTAAAAAGTTTGTCAGTTTTTTCAAAACATTTCTACTGATATTCGATTCCCTATGTTTATAAGTTTTCAGCAAAATAAGCCTATGAAGAAGAAAGATGAAAATGTACAGAATCATATACTTTCTTATTCGATTGTGTTGGTTCTTATTTATATTCTTTTCTTTGTTTCATTCTAAGTTGTATTAGCTCATATGGTTCTGAATTCAAATACCGTAATATTCATTTTTTATATTTGTTCAGTTCTCCAATCCAGCATCAACAAGGTGCAAAAAGTTATATTATTAACCAGTAGCGAGTGATGATGATGAATACAAAAAAGAAAAGAACAAAGTGGCTCAGATAGCAGTCCAAATCTGATGTCTAAATGGCAACTCTTGCCTCTTCCTTCAAAATTGGCAAGTAAATATTGAATGGAAGAAATAATGACACAATTCTTACTATCTGAAATCATTTATAATTAATTATTTTATTTCTTATGATGATGATATTATTTGGTATTGTATTTCTATTTAGTACTTGGCCCAAATTGTTTGGGTGAGGCTAAATGCAGCCTCTTGGGTGAGAAACTCTTTGAACACGCTGAAAAATATTGAGCATATGTTATGCATCTAATCTATACTGGCAGATCTATTTCTTATGGTGTACAATAAATTTGCTATCTAAATAAAAAGCGCAAAAGAGCTTAAATAGCTGTGCCAACTGATGCAATGCTTTATATTTGAACTCATTTACTAATAAAAATTGTCTTTGACACTATTTGGTATTTTATTCTTATTTACTATTTTACTACTCTTTTTGCTGCTGTTGTTGCTGTGTTTTTTTCCTTTTGGGTTAAGTCCATTTTTGAGTTCCTTTTATTCACCTTTTGTTTCACTGCTGTTGGCTTCGATCTGTTGAACTTTTTTTAAAGTTTAATTTAAATATAAAAGTCAATCAATCATTTGTTTGTTTATTTATTTTGTTTTCAAAATATATTGCCATACAATTTTGCCTTATATTTTTGAAACTCACTCTGCTCTTTTAACTTTTCTTGCTTTTTTTTTTTCCAAATTATTTAGAATACTAATAATTGTTTGTTTTTATAGAAGCTGTTCGCCGCAACGCGCGGGTCCTTCACTAGTTAATTAGAAAATAGAAAAAAGTAAAATAAGGCTCCAAAATAGACCCATTAAAAGTTTCTATCATGTTGCTTTTAACTTTTTTATATTATTTCTAGATGTTCTTTACTGCTATTTTCAACTGGTATTTTATAACAGGGCTACTAGTAATGCCTCGGAAGGAAAAAGAATAAAATTAGCACAGTATAAAAGACTAAAGAAAAATTCAAAAAGTGCTTTTGTAGTATAGTATAATTAGCTCATTCTTAATTATGTACTAGTGAAGGTCCGCGCTTCGCGGCGGAAAATTTATGCAGTTTCTAAAATTTTTTGAACAAACTAATATATTCCTATGTTTCAGTTGTTAGCATTCATTTTTTTTACTTTTTTTAATTTTCAAATCTAATTTTAAATTTTAAACTTCAAAAAATTAAAAAGAGAGACAAAGTAAAAGAATTATTTAAATAGAGAGGAATAAAAAATTATATAATATATAACTAATTATTAATAAATTTAATTAATTAATTAATTTTATAGAGTTTAGAGATTTAAAATTTTAAACTTTGAGCTTAAAATTGAATATATATTATAAGTTAACATTAAAATTTAAAAGTTAAAAATAAAATTTAAAATTTAAAATTTAAAATTTTAAAATTCTCTCTCTCTCTCCCTCTCTCTCTTCCTCTCCCTCTCTCACTCTTTCTCTCTCTGGCTCCATCTCTCACTCTGTCTCTCTCTCCTTCTCTCTCTCCCTCTCTTTCTCTCTCTCTCTCTCACTCACTTTCTCTGTTTCTCTCTCTCCCCGCATACATGCCAGCCCCCCTGCCTCTCTCTCTCTTTTTCCCTCTCTTCCTCTCCTCACCTGTAATACACTGGACTTTCGCAAATTGCAGAGTTCAAGTGGGTGGAATGAAGTGTGGAATTATTCTACATGTTCTAATTGACTTGGACAAGTTTTTGAACAAGTTAGAGGATGATTGGAATGCTAAAAGTGAGAAAATGCATTGAACTGGCGAAATCAGCCTTTTTCTGCTTGCTGTTCCGGTACAGNGATCACTATGGATTTCATCGTTGGATTACCTCGCTCACAGGCAGGTCACGATGCCATTTGGGTAATTGTAGACAGATTGACCAAATCTGCCCACTTTATTCCAATCCACAAAACTTGGTCAGAAGAGAAACTCGTACAAGTATACCTTGATGAAATTGTGCGATTACATGGAGTACCAGCCTCTATTGTTTCAGACCGAGACACCCGATTCGTTTCACATTTCTGGAAGAGCTTACAGGAGGCTATGGGTACCCGACTGGATTTTAGTACTGCTTTCCACCCCCAGAGTGATGGGCAGTCTGAGCGTACCATCCAGACTCTTGAGGATATGTTGCGGGCCTGTGTGATTGATTACCAGGGCAGTTGGCCACAATTCTTACCGATGGCTGAATTTGCTTATAACAATAGTTATCAAGCAAGTATTCAGATGGCACCTTTTGAAGCCCTTTATGGTAGAAAGTGCAGATCAACACTTCATTGGAGCGAAGTGGGAGAGAGATTAGTTTTGGGTCCAGATGTACTACAAGAGGCTGAAGCTAAAGTTCGACTTGCGCGAGAACATCTACTGACAGCACAAAGTCGACAAAAGAGCTATGCGGATAAACGTCGGCGAGAACTGGAATTTCAAGTTGGCGATCATGTATTCCTAAAGGTTTCCCCGACGAAAGGAGTTAAGAGATTTGGCATTCGAGGAAAGTTGAGTCCTCGGTTCATTGGACCCTACGAGGTGTTGGAGCGGATTGGTCCTGTAGCCTATCGGCTGGCTTTGCCGCCAAGCCTATCGGGAGTGCATAATGTATTTCATGTATCGACACTTCGAAAGTATATTTTTGATCCAACTCACATATTGGACAGTACTCCAGTGGATTTACGAGAGGATTTGAGCTTTGAGGAGCATCCAGTGAGAATACTAGCTCGAGAAGTGAAAAGGCTTCGAAATCGTGAGATACCCTATGTGAAGATCCTTTGGGGCAATCACGATGAACGGGAAGCCACTTGGGAACTGGAGAGTGCAATGCAAGAGCATTATCCCTATCTATTCTCGATGGAATCGTGAGGTAAGTGTTTACAAGTTTCGCGGACGAAACTTCTTTTTAGGAGGGGTGAATGTAATACACTGGACTTTCGCAAATTGCAGAGTTCAAGTGGGTGAAATGAAGTGTGGAATTATTCTACATGTTCTAATTGACTTGGACAAGTTTTTGAACAAGTTAGAGGATGATTGGAATGCTAAAAGTGAGAAAATGCATTGAACTGGCGAAATCAGCCTTTTTCTGCTTGCTGTACCGGTACAGCCATCACCTTGTACCGGAACAAGTTGGCAGATTCGTGGCAGCAAGGTTAGTTTGGTAATTTCACATCTTGTTCTCAGCTATTTGATCCCAGCACGACTCCTGGAGCTTGCTGGAGTGTGCTAGAGCTCAGAGGAGCTGCCTTACACCTTCCTCACTCTCTCTCTTTAGGGTTTTTTCTCTCTCTACAAAGAATTCGCCGATTTCGCTCGTTTTCGTCGCAACGTTGGTTCTTCGCTGTTCGCATGTGTCGCAGAGCTTACGTGGACGCGTGAGAGAGTATTTTGGAGAGCTTTTCGCAGCTCTGGACCAGTGGGTTGCTGGTTGGAAACTTGAAAGGTAAACGACTTGATGTTTTTTTCGTTATCGGCATTCTATTCGTCGATTTGAGTATTGAGTTTGAGTTTTTGCTTCTTACCGATGTAAACTGAGAATTCAGCTATTATAAATGAGTTAATTAGCTGTGAATTAACCTTCTTAGACCAGGGATAAGCTACTTTGAAGCTTAATTGGAATATTTAGCTATTTATGAAGCTAAATTGGAACGAAATGCAATTGTTTGAGCGAATTGATGCAAATTGGGGATTTTTCTTCGCAGCAGGTCTTGGAGCTTCGTTGAGCTGAATTCGTACTCTTAGAAGCTGATTTGGAAGCTGCTCTAATCAAGGGTAAGCAGGGAATTCCGTTAGAAAGTCAATTTCGCAAGAATTGAACTATATAAGCTCATATACAAGTATTTTGACGCCGTTTCGATGTTGTTCGCAGCGAGAGTGCGATTGAGCCTTGGATCGTGTTAGTTGACTTGGGAGAGCTCTTGGAGACTCTTCTTGAGGTATTTATTGAGCCAAAACAGGGATTTAAGCTATTCCTATGTACTAAGTGCAATTGCGCCGAACTTGGACATTTCGATCGTAGTTTTGATACGATATTTATGCTTCGTGTTCAGCAGGATTGTGACCTAGTGGAGCTGATCCTTCGGACCCCTTGGACTGATTTGGAGCCTAGTTCTAGGTGGGTCGGACCTAACCAGAGCAAGTGAAACTCCCCTATGTTCTATATGTATTATAGAAATGGTCTTATTATGTGCTTATGTGATTGATAAAGGGCTTGACATGCGTCATCATAATGTTGAACATATTCGAAATGAAGTCTCTATAAAGTAGAGAACACTTATACATGAAAGTATTTACATTTATATTCAATTCAGTTGAATGACTTATGAACAAGTGTAGGATGCACTTTAAAGTAGAGAACAATGACATTCTCTTGACTCTAACGTAGAGAACTATGACATGCTCATGACTATGTTGATAGTGCCATACTAGTGGCAAGATTATCATGCTATGTGATTTAGCTTTACCTTTACATGTTTACAATCTAGTGGATACTAGCTCTTGTTACTATTTGTGTATTGAAATTCCGATCAGAGGATCGAGAGTAAGAACTTTGTAATGAAAATATGAAAATTGTGACATGTGGACAATGGACTTTGCTTGCTTGCCATCGTGCTCATTCGCACACGCTTGTGAGGGTAGCTCCCTACAAGCCGGCACTCCGGAGTTGGCCTACGCGACAGTTGCTCGCCCGTGCGGGATTGGGTGCCGAAGTGGATTGCCGTGGGGAGTGTATACTACCACGGGGCCATTAGGCGCGGCGCAAGCTGGACTACCTTGAGTAGATCCCTGTGAATGAAAGGAAAGTGCTAAAGAAAATTGGACAGTAATGAACGATTACCAATTACAGTGTACAGTAGTTACTTACACATTTATGCTTATGTTCATACTTATCATAGTTGCTATGCTTCTATTATTCGGTTGATTCATTACTGTTGAAGCCATGATTACATGTTGCTTACATGCTCATTACCTGTTAGCATTGCGTAATTCTATATCATGCAATTACTGTTTTTGCTTTCATTTAGTACATCATGAGCCTAGTGGTGTAATTCGCCGAGGCTGGCGGCTTACCCACTGGGAACTATTGTTAATAGTTCTCACGCCCTTTTGGTGGTTGTTTTTTTACAGAACCATCCGCAGGAGAGGCTAGGGATCGTGGCAAGGGAGTCGCGTCTAGCTAGACTTTGCTAGGAGCATGCTAGTCGATCACCTTGCTACTCGGGCTACGACCGAGGGTGATGTCCCTTTTGTATAGAGAAACCACCATTGTACAGATATTTTTGTATACCCTGTGTTGTATATGGATTGCAGATCCGGATGTTATAGTTCATACTTCTTCTCCTTTTGCTGAGATTTTGGACTGTAGTTTCCTTTGTTCTTTTACTGATAGTATACAGACTTGTACATTGCTCTGATATCAGGATATGAC
The DNA here is from genome assembly GCF_001540865.1 of Ananas comosus. NCBI lineage: Eukaryota > Viridiplantae > Streptophyta > Magnoliopsida > Poales > Bromeliaceae > Ananas > Ananas comosus. The sequence goes on from NC_033638.1 coordinate 2,746,954, forward strand.
TTTCGTTGTTTCACTTCCTATCGACTTGTTTTCTTCGTAGACGCCTTATATACTGCAGGTGTATGGCGGGTCTGTGCACGTGCCGGATATGCTTCCGCTGGTACCCGGGCGTGACATCACCCCCCCGGTGCTCGCGCCGTGCGCGCGCCCCACGTCGCGCCTCGCTCTCTCTCTCTCTCTCATTCTCTTTCTCTTTTTCTCTCTTTGTAAGGACCGAGATTTTGGCAGTATAGTTAAACTCTCAGTTGACGATGTTTATGTGTGTAATTTAATTATATAAACACTCGTCAAGTTTCAGGAGAAAATGAGCTAAAATGGAGAAGATACGCGATTTTTAGTTTTCACTTAAGTGAATAGTAACTCCGGTTTCCCGGAGAAGCCACGGAGTAGAGTTGGCTTCTGGTGCGTATCGGACTCCGTTCATAGCGATCCAATAGCTCGTTTTGATCGGTTTAGTTATTCTAGAGCTAATGGCGCTGACGGATTTTGAGTTTGACGCACGGATTTCGAGAAAATCCAAAAATACGTGTTTTATATGTATTTGTGCGTAGTTTCTTCTGTTGGAGAGAAGAACGGATTTCGTCGCGAATCCGTGATCGTTCGAGGTGAACCAAAATCGTAGCTTTGTTGTCTCCGAGGTGCTGATCGCACTGGTGCAATCTGTTCGCAAATCTGACGGACGGATCTGCGGAGATCACACGTTGATCAAGGAGAGGTCGGTGATGGCAAAACGGTAATTTCGCAAAAGTCGTAATATTTTATGTACCGTTTTATGTGAAATCGGATGTGGAGGTGCTTTAGCGCGTTTTACTCGCGATGTGAGGGACTCGGATAGAATTATTGTGTCTATATGGGCTTTTCCGCAATTTGGAGCTTGGTATATATATAGCTCCTAGGGTTTTGATCCCCTAACCCTAACCTTAGCCAGCCCCCAGCTACCCTAGTCGCCCCTGCTACCTTCACCTTGCTCGCCCGCCCTAGCCGCGCACCCCCGGCCGCCGCCCGAGCAACCACCCTCCTCTTTCCATCCCTTCTCTCTATTTCCTCCGGGTTAGGCCTGCCGAGGCTTACAGTGCCTCTGGGTCGGTAGCCGCATCGTTCCGACCTCGTCGAGTCCTCCCCCCCCGGCACCGCCGCCCGAGCAGCCCGGGAGCGCCGCCGCAGCCGCTCCAGCCGCCTGCAGCTTCCAGACCAAGCCAGGGCCGAGGCAAGCTTTGCAACTTCCATGCGCGCCGCGCTCGGGCGCACCCGAGACATCCCTCGACCTCCTGCAACCCTCCTTCCGTCGCCTGAGCTCCAGCCGGCGCCCGTGGGCGCCATTGCCCCAGTGAACCCGAAGCCCCTAGTTGGTGCGGGCTCGGTTTGCTCCGCCGCCGCGCGGCTTCAGCCACAACCTGAGGTTGAGCACCTGCTCCTCCCCTTCCCCGCACCCATCGGCGCCGCGCACGCCGCGGCCGCGGAAGCCGCGGAGCCAAGCTTCTCCGGCCAAGCCCGAATAAGGCTTAAATTTTTGTGGGTTTTGTTGTTTGAGCTTCCCGAGCCTCCCCGATCTCTGCGGAAGGGAGCACCATGATCGTACCAAAATGGCTGATTGCATCGTGCTCACCTTAATTATTCTGCGGGGAAACTCCGTTCCGCTGTTTCGGCGGTGTCGACCTGTCGACTGTTTGGCTGCTGTTTTGGTTTGCGCATGCTTTATCGGCGATCGAGCCTTGTCCTGAATGACCTCCGGAGGTGAGCACGGGATCATTGGTTAGTGCTGATCACAGTGCTCCACCTCACTTTGATCAACAAATGATCCGGTTAGCCTGTTTTGGCGCGATCTTCCCCGACCTACGAACTGTTCGCAGAACTTCAGGTTGATCCCGCGCCTTCCGACCAATGAGCTGTTGCGCTCCAGACCGTGGAGCACGGCCTCCGCACGTTGAGACCTGTCAGTATTGTGTCCTCGGCGGACTTAGAAGTCCTCAGTTTTGTGAAGAACGAGTCATAGGAGGTCGCCGATTTACATAAAATGATGGATTTTTATGTAACACAGGGGCTTTTGTGCAATTTTACACCTTGGTGGCTACTGTGGGCAGCGTGTATGGAGTGTGGTTTGAACCCCTGGAACTGAATTGTCCATGATCCTGTAGTTTTTTTTTGCGAAAATCGAAAAGTCGATTTCGGTGGTATTTTTTCGGCGAAATTCGCCGAAAGAACCGCGGTTTCTCGGTTCAGCTTCTTCCGATGTGGCTTGGTTTACCCTGTAAATTATCCGCTGCAGCCTATGTTGGCTGGTCCCATCATCAATTTTGTGGGTTCGAGTGATGATGGGTGAGCGGATGGTGGGATCCGTGTCGAAAATACGACACTTTCGGGAACCCGAATTCGTACAATTATCCGGCGATAATTGTGTAGTGGTGGGTGATCATGCGTTTTGGCTGACCAAAAACATTCCCAAATTGGAGTGTTTTTGGGGCAGCAGGTGACTCGTGACCACGAGTCGGTGGAAGTTTCGGGCCACTTAGTGGGGTCCGACGGTGTCCCGGTGGTGGTTTTTCGGGACTTCCGGTGAGTAACGATGATCGGTTTTTGGGAAACCGATTCGGGGATTGTGTGGGGTTTGTGAGATAGTCGTTTCAGATGAGTGGGTTTTGGTTACTGACCCGTTTGGACTCGTAGGTCTGGTCGACTTTGTGCCGTACCCAGTGTTCGACGCACAGTGACAGGTGGTGCTCTCGAAAGCCTGGTAGTCGGTGAGATCGTTTCACCCTTCCTCTTGTTCCTTTCATATCAGTATCGTAGTCTCTACATGTCAAGTTGAAATTGTTATCGCTTGTTTATCGTATTCCGTTGATGTGCATTTGGTATAGTTGTGGAATAGACCTGTAGAAGCAGGCTTGCCACCGTATATTGCATCTCTGTGGACCTTGGTCCCAGGCCAACACATCGACTCTCTTGTCATGTGTTTCGATCTGGTTGATCATGGTTCGGCGTTGTACGCCCTTGCACCTGGCTTCGGCCATGGCACCGGTCTCCTTTTGCCGGTTTTCGTTTTGAGCATATCAGTATGATTTAGTTACAGCACTGTGTATTCTAGACACCAGGTTGGTTTGGCCACCAGCCAAGGGTGTACGTATCCGGATAGGTCGTCGGTGACGCGTGAATAAGCTCACAGTGTCTGCTCTGTGACAGGCAACGCTTGAGGCCTGCGGACCAATATAGCAGTATCAGATTGGGTTTGGTTTTGGACTATTCACCTTTGAGGCATCTGATTAGTTGAGTTTTTAGTTACAGTAGTAGTTTCATTCTTGCTCAGTTATTATCCTGTTTCTATTACTACTGTAGTTGCTTTTATATCATATCATGTTCATATCTGTTATAGCTACTGTAGTTCGTTTTCATATATCAGCATCTATATTTGTTTATCTATCTCCTTTGGTTTCCGGTGATTACGGCTTGCCTTCGTGGCTCTGTCGTACCCACTGAGAAAACCATGGTTGCGGTTTCTCACCCTCCATTTCTCCCCAGGTGACATAGACGAGGAGTTGGATTTTGGGCTCGATGAGAGGACGACCTAGCTAGTCTGGTATAGCGATCGCCACCCTGGTTGTATTTCTTCCGCCGCCTTTAGTAGTCATTTAAATAATGGTTCAGTTAGCTGATCTTTATGATTGTTTGAATATTGGTGATCTGGTTTTGGTAGATCTGTGGATGCTTTCGTTATTTATGCATGTGAACTGAGGTTTGTGGATTTGGATGTTGATTTTATGGATATCGGATTTTCTTGTATTTACATATCGTGGTTTTCTATCCCTCGAGATAGCTGGTTTTCAAAATAGAGTTTCCTTGTGGAAAACAGTTTTAAAAAGGTTTTCGAATGATTTTCATGATGAATGAATTAGAGTTTAAAAACAAAAGCTTCCGTGTGGGGAGCACTTTTAAATAGGATGATTGTTGTACTGTACATCGCATCATCCAGCGCCTAAGGAGTGCTTAGAGGCATGCATCATTTCTAAGGATTGTTAGCTGTATGAAAATGCATATCATGAATTAGTTGTTAATTGGTAAATGTAGGTTGTGGTTGTGATCCTGTTGTATCCGTTGGTACGCCGTGCAAATACAAAGGAGACTCTGCCTGAGTGGACAGAGGAACTTTGTATTTGTGGCGGGTCTGTACGTCACGTTGGCCAGGTTGAAAAAAAAAACTGCGGCCGGCACATCTTCCGCGACTCTGAGTTTTCAAAATGATAATGGCTTTTAAAATCGGCCCCGGGGCGTGACACTCTTCCCCCACGTGCGCCCGGGAGGAGGGGGGACCTGCGGCCGGCGCACGCGCCCTCCCGTGCGGCGGGGACCCGCGCCCGCGCACGCCCGTGCGGGGGTGACCTGTGCCCGACGCACGCGCGGGAGGAAGAGAGAGAGAGGGGTAGAGAGAAAGAGAAAGAGAGAGGAGTAGGGAGAGGGAGAGAGGAGGAGGAGTAGGGAGAGGGAGAGAGGAGGAGAGAGAGAGAGAGAGAGCTACGGGGGTGCGCGCGACCTGCGCCCCGTGTGCGCGCACGAGAGAGAGAGAGAGGGAGCCGAGGAGGGGGGTGGAGAGAGAGAGAGAGAGACGAAAAAAAAAAAATTTGGGGGTCCCGCCGAAGCCCCCGCCAAACGCGGGGAGGCTTCGGAAGGAACTCCGATTCTATATTATCTATAGATTCCACACTAAGAGTCTGTTTGGTTCAATATAAAATAGTAAAAAATATTTTTTTGTAGAAAATTTTTTTATATTTGTAGTGTTTGTTTGTAGGAAAAAAAAAGTAGTTTTTTGACATTTATTTGGTTGAAAGGGAAAAAAATTACATTTATTTGATTCGATGAAAAAAAATAAATGAAAAAAATTTCATGCAGCTTGAATTTTTGTTTTGTGCCCAAAAAAGGCAGAAAATGAAAACTTCAATGTTTTTCCAGACCAATAAAAATCCTTTTATGAAAAAAATATTCTTGGGTCAAATGAAACAAGCAGAAAAACATTTTTCATACTAAAAATAATTTTTTAATTTGTTTTACACCAAACCAATNTCGTCGCGAATCCGTGATCGTTCGAGGTGAACCAAAATCGTAGCTTTGTTGTCTCCGAGGTGCTGATCGCACTGGTGCAATCTGTTCGCAAATCTGACGGACGGATCTGCGGAGATCACACGTTGATCAAGGAGAGGTCGGTGATGGCAAAACGGTAATTTCGCAAAAGTCGTAATATTTTATGTACCGTTTTATGTGAAATCGGATGTGGAGGTGCTTTAGCGCGTTTTACTCGCGATGTGAGGGACTCGGATAGAATTATTGTGTCTATATGGGCTTTTCCGCAATTTGGAGCTTGGTATATATATAGCTCCTAGGGTTTTGATCCCCTAACCCTAACCTTAGCCAGCCCCCAGCTACCCTAGTCGCCCCTGCTACCTTCACCTTGCTCGCCCGCCCTAGCCGCGCACCCCCGGCCGCCGCCGAGCCACCACCCATCTCTCTTTCCATCCTTCTCTCTATTTCCCTCGGGTTAGAGCCTGGCCGAGGCTGCAGTGCCTCTGGGTCCGTAGCCGGCGTCGTCCCGACCTCGTCGGAGTCTCCCCCGCCGGCCACCGCCGCCCCGAGTCGCCCGGAGCGCCGCCGCAGCCGCTCCAGCCGCCTGCAGCTTCCCAGACCGAGCCAGGCCGAGGCAAGCTTGCAGCCCTTCCCTCGCGCCGCCGCCGCTCGGGGCCGCACCCGAGACATCCCTCCGACCTCCTGCAACCCTCCTTCGTCGCCCCTGAGCCTCCCGCCGGCCGCCGTGGCCGCCATTGCCCGTGAACCCGAGCCCTAGTTGGTGCGGGCTCGGTTTGCTCCGCCGCCGCCGCCGCCGCTTCCAGCCACCACCTGAGGTGAGCACCTTGCTCCTCCCCTCCCCCGCACCCATCCCTGGCCGCCGCGCACGCCGCCGTGCCGCCGGAAGCCGGCCGGAGCAAGCTTGCTCCGGCCAAGCCCGAAATAGGGCTTATTTTGGATGGGTTTGTGTTCTGAGCTTCCCGAGCCTCCCCGATCTCTGCGGAAGGGAGCACCATGATCGTATCAAATTGCTGATCATCGTGCTCACCTTATATTCTGCCGGGGAAACTCCGTTCCGCTGTTTCGGCGGTGTCGACCCTGTCGACCTGTTTGGCTGCTGTTTTGGGTTTGCGCATGCTTATCCGGCGATCCGAGGCTGTCCTGATGACTCCGGAGGTGAGCACGGTGATCATTGGTTAGTGCTGATCACAGTGCTCACCTCACTTTGGATCAACAATGTCCGGTTAGCCCTGTTTGGCGCGATCTTCCCCGACTACGCACTGTTCGCAGAACTTCAGGTTGCTCCCGCGCTTCCCACAATGAGCTGTTGCGCTCCAGACCGTGAGCACGGCCTCCGGCACGTTGAGACCTGTCAGTATGTGTCTCGGCGGAACTTAGAAGTCCTCAGTTTGTGAGAACGAGTCATAGGAGTCGCCCGATTTACATAAAATGATGGATTTTATGTAAACACAGGGGCTTTTGTGCAATTTTACACCTTGTGGCTACTGTGGGCAGCGTGTATGAGTGTGTTTGACCCCTGGACTGATTGTCCATGATCCTGTAGTTTTTGCGAAAATCGAAAAGTCGATTTCGGTGTATTTTTCGGCGAAATTCGCCGAAAGAACGCGGTTTCGGTTCAGACTTCTTCCGATGTGGCTTGGTTACCCTGTAAATTATCGCTGAGCCTTGTTGGCTGGTCACCATCATCATTTTGTGGGTTCGATGATGATGGGTGAGCGATGGTGGATTCCGGTGTCGAAATAGACACTTTCGGGAACCCGGATTCGTACAATTATCCGGCGATAATTGTGTAGTGGTGTGATCATGCGTTTGCTGCCAAAACATCCAAATTGGAGTGTTTTGGGGCAGCAGGTGACTCGTGACACGAGTCGGTGAGTTTCGGGCCACTTAGTGGGTCCCGACGGTGTCCCGGTGTGGTTTTCGGGACTTCCGGTGAGTTACGATGATCGGTTTTGGGAAACCGATTCGGGGATCTGTGTGGGGGTTTGTGAGATAGTGTACTTCAGATGAGTGGGTTGGTTACTGACCCGTTGGATCTTCGTAGGTCTGGTCGACTTGTGCGTACCCAGTGTTTCGACGCGACAGTGACAGGTGGGTGCTTCGAGCTGGTAGTCGGTGAGATCGTTTCACCCTTCCTCTGTTCTTTCATATCAGTATCGTAGTCTCTACATGTCAGTTGATTGTTATCGCTTGTTTATCGTATTCCGTTGATTGCATTTGTATAGTTGTGGATAGACATGTAGAGCAGGCTTGCACTCGTATATTGCATCTCTGTGGACCTTGGGTCCAGGCAACACATCGACTCTCTTGTCATGTGTTTCGATCTGGTTGATCGTGGTTCGGCGTTGTACGCCCTTGCACCTGGCTTCGGCCATGGCACCGGGAGAAGAGAGATCGGGAACCCGTCCCTGTTTCGGCGCGGGTGACCCTGTCGACACTGTTTGGCTGCTGTTTGGTTGCCATGCCTTATCGGCATCCGAGCTGTCCTGATGACTCGGAGGTAGCACGTTCATTGGTTTGCGAGGGCGAGCGGGGAGGCTACCTCACTTTGGATCAACAATCCGGTTAGCCTGTTTCGGCGATCTTCCCGATTTTCCTCTAACGCCTGTTCCAGGAACTCCAGGCTTCCTCCGCGCTTCCCACAATGAGCTTGCGCTCGCAGACCGTGAACACGCTTCGGCACTTGATACCCTGTCAGTATGATGTCTCGGCGGAACTTAAGGAAGTCCTCAGTTTGTGAGAACGAGTCATAGAGTCGCCCGAATTTACATAAAAATGATGGATTTTATGGTAAACACAGGGCTTGTGCAATTTTAAACACCTTGTGTATGTGGGCAGCGTGTAATGAGTGTGTTTGACGCCGCTGGACTGATTGTCCATATCCTTATTTTTTTTGCAAAATGAAATAAGCTCGTTTCGGTGTATTTTTCCGGCGAGAATCGGCCGAAAGAACCGGTTTCGGTTCAACTTCTTCGATGTGGCTTGTTCGCCGTAAATTATCGCCTGATCCTTGTTGGTGGTCACCAATCATCATTTTGTGGGTTCGATGATGATGGTGAGCGAGGTGATTGCTCGGTCGTCCGAAAATAGAACTTTCGGGAAGCGGATTCGTACAATTATCCGGCATATGTGTAGTGTGTGATCATGCGTTTGCTGCCAAAAACATCCAAATTGGATGTTTTGGGCAGCAGGGTTGACTGTCGTGCCACGAGTCGGTGAGTTTCGGGCCACTTAGTGGTGACGGTTCCGTGTGGTTTTCGACTTTCCGGTGATTACGATGATCGGTTTTGGGAAACCGATTCGGGGATCCTGCGTGCTGGTTTGGAGATAGTTAGCGTCAGATAGTGGGATGGTTATGACCCGTTGGATCTCGAGAGTCTGGTCGACTTGTGCGTACCTCCAGTGCTTCGACGCGACAGTGACAGTGGGTGCTTCGAGCTGGTATCGATTTGTGAAGATCGTCACCCTTCCTCTGTTACTTTCATATGCATATCGGTATCTCTACATTCAGTTATTGTTATCGCTTGTTTACCGATTCCGTTGATTGCATTGTATATTGTGGATAGACATGTAGAGCATGGCTTGCCACTCTGCTATATTGCATCTCTGTGGACCTTTGGTCAGGCACACAGTCGACTCTCTTGTCATGTGTTTTCGAATCTAGGTTGATCATGGTCGGCGTTGTATCCCCTTGCAACCTGGCTTCGGCCATGCACCGTCTTCCTGTTGCCGGTTTTCGTTTTGAGCATATCATATGTATTAGTTACGCGAGCACTGTGTATCTTAGACACACCGAGGTTGGTTTGGCCACCCAGCCAAGGAGTGTTACGTATCTCGATAGGTCGTCGGTGACGCGTGAAATAAGCTCACAGTGTCTGCTCTGTGACACACGCTTGAGGGCGACTTCGCGGACAGTCAATATAGCAGTATCAGATTGTTTTGTTTTGGACTATTCATATTTGAGGGCATCTATTATTTAGTTTGTAGTTACAGTCAGTATTTCATTCTGGCTCAGTCTATTATCCTGTTTCTATTACTACCTGTAGTTGCTTTTATATCATATATCATGTTCATAATCTTTTATAGCTACTGTACGTTCGTTTTCATATATCGAGGCATCTCTATTTGTTTATACTAATCTCCTTTGGTTTCCCGGTGATTAACGGTCTTGCTTCGTGGCTCTGTCGTACCACTGAGAAAACCATGTTGCTGGTTTCCTCACCCCCATCATTCTCCCCAGGCTGACATAGACGAGGAAGCTTGGATTTTGGGCTCGAATGATAGGCACGACCTAGCTATCTGGTATAAGCGATCGCCACCCTGGTTGTATTTCTTCCGCCGCCTTAGGTAGCTCCATTTAATAATGGTCAGTTAGCGATTCTTTGGTAATGATGTTTGAATATTGGGATCTGGTTTGGTAGATTAGTGATGCTTTCGTTATTATGCCATGTGAACTGAGGTTTGTGGATTTGGATGTTGATCTTTATTGATATCGGATTTTCTTGTATTTAACATATCGTGGTTTTCTTCTCCTCGAGATAGCTGGTTTTCAAAATACGAGTTCCTTGTGAAACAGTTCTTAAATAAGGTTTTCGAATGATTTATTCATGATGAATGAATTAGAGTTTAATAAATCAAAAGCTTCGTGTGGGGGAGCCACTTTTAAATAGGATGATTGTCTGTACTGTACATCCATCATCCGCGACCTAAGGAGTGCTTGGCATGCATCATTGATTCTAAGGATTGTTAGCTGTATATGAAGAATGCATATCATCGAATTAGTTGTTAATTTGGTAAATGTAGGCTTGTGTTGTGATTCCTGTTGTATCCGTTGGTACGTCGTAATAACAAAATTGAGACTCGCCTGATGGACAGAGGAACGTGTATTTGGGGCGTCTGTACGTCACGTTGGCCAGGTTGAAAAAAAAAAAAAAAAAGGCACATTCATTCCGCGACTCTGAAGTTCAGAATATGATAATGGCTTTTAAACCATCGCCCGGGGCGTGCACTTTTCCCCACGTGCGCCCGGGAGGTAGGGCGGGACTGGCCGCGCACGCGCCTCCGTCTGGCGGGACCCCTGCGCGCGCACCGCCCAGTGCGGGGGGTGCCTGTGCCGCAGCCACTGCGTCCGGGAGCGATCGAGATGAGAGAGGGTAGAAGAGCAAAGAGAAAGAGAGATTGAGTAGGGAGAGGGAGAGAGGAGGAGGAGTAGGGAGACGCGGAGAGCAGGAGGAGAGAGATGAGAGAGAGAGCCTACGGGGTGCGCCGCAGACCTGCGCCCGCGTGGCGCGACGGAGCAGAGAGAGGGAGCGAGGAGGGTGGGGGATGAGAGAAGAGAG